>NC_056726.1:1719942444-1720031058 GCF_019279795.1 Protopterus annectens
ACATACCCAATACTGTAGTCATGTAGTCTGATGCAATACGCATCACAAGGGATCGCACACACCCAGCGTGAGTGACAAATGTAAGCAGAAATGTTGGTGAGCGAGCGGCTGTAAACTTGTTTGTCTACCAGTATGCCAGTAGTGCACTGTCAAAGAAATGTGGAGTCTAAACGGGTAAAAGGTGCTGTAACCAGAGATCAGCAGTGCTTAACACTGTGCAAACCCACGCACAACTGCTCCCACCTGCTGGAATGTGCCTTACCCAGTCCGTATCCAAAGGCGTTGGTCTGTTGGCAAACAACTGCCCTATTCACGTGTTGGTAACAGTACCATGCGCACAGCACATAGCTCATGTGAATTAACAATAGACCATGGCATATGTACAGACAATAGACCACACACACACACCATGCAGCGCAGTCATCCAACAGTATAGCAATGTACTGGCAGATATGTCTGGACCACTGGTGTATGCATGCCTTGCCGTCCTGTGTGTCAGTGTGTGAGCATGCCCAGTATGACTGTTACGCATGTTGTCGACCGACATTACCATCATACCATCATGTGTGTGAGTGTGAACATGCCAAGTATGGACAACTGTATTGCATGTGTCACATGTCCAGATAGTCAGTACTGTGTTGCCGACCCCTCTGTTCTACACAGACAGGTGTCATGCTGTGTCTGCAGGGTAGCTAATGGTCATGTGGCATTGACAGTTGCTACATGTCTGCATAGCGTGGGGGGACATCCAACCACATCTGCAGTCCTACACAGCACCGTGTGTGGCGCACATGACTCTCACATGTGTAGGTTGGACGGGGGCACAGCTGACAGTTGTACACATCTGCCGCTACTGTACTGGTATACCAGGTACTCCATGTTAGTGTGTGGACCTACCTAAATTGCCGGTTGGAGGGATACCAGTGTATGTCAGATCCCAGCGTGAAATACCAGCACAGTGGTGTTGGACGTCCTAGCTTTCACAACCTACATCAAACCGCCTGGCCTGCTGTAGTCTGTGTGTGTCTTTGGGAGTTGGGGTCATTCATTGGGCATATCCATAGGCCATTGTATATCATTTGTCTGTAGTGGTCCACACCTGTCCAGCTGCATGGAACGTGCGCAGGCTGTATGGACACACATGATATTCATCTCATAATCTGCAGTGGGTTAGGACACCCTGTTTACTACTGGCTACCATTGTGACCCCCGTATGTGCTACAGATGTCATGGTGCCACTATGGACGTGTACTGCCTGCTGCCCTAACAGTCGGCCACCAAAGTCTCTTGTATGCTCACATACATACCATAGCAATGGGTAAACACACATTCTAATACAACTGCCAATTTTTAGGTCGATAGACATACCCTGGGGGTGTTCTGGACCTGAGGACGGTGCTGGAGGGCTGCCTATGTCGGATGCACACAGTGCACCTCCTATACATGGCCGAGCACAGGTAGTGTCATGTTTGGCATCCATTGTACTGTGTGCGGGTCAGAGAGGGGACATCCGTGGGTACCTACTGTGTCAATGCATATGTCTTGTGTTGCCTTTATGCCAAGGGCAGGTCATACTGTGCATGGCCTTTCGCCGACTGGGCCCTGCTCAGGTTGTTCCTTCACCAAGTCACACTGTGCCTGTACAGGCCCTGGCAGTGGTGTTGGGCCATGTGGCCCTGCCCCATGCTGTTCCTGCAGCAACCGTTACTGCAGGATCAGAATGTGCAGCATAGCAAATACCATAACAAATTGTGTGCATGTAGCTAGTGAATACTGCAGGGCACCACCGGATGTGTCCGGATAACAGAACCGTGAGCTGAGCATCCCAAACTCATGCTCAATTACATGTCCTGCCTGTGCATCTGCCTCATTATGGTGTGAGTGTTCAGGTGTGTGTGCATTGCTGCTGGGTGTCATCAGCCACGACACCAGTGGTTACCCAGCAACCCCCACTAGGACACTGTAGGGGATGTCCATATTGGCAAAGGTGTGGTACAGCTGTGTTAGAAGCCATATATCGGAATCATCATAGCTTCCAGGGCAGACAGCACACACATTCAATGTAATGCCCTGGCCATTGCATATGGCCTAGCTGTTGGAGGGTATGCCCCTGCAGTGACTGTAGGCCCTACCCCGCTCACCGGGTGGTGCTGTGATGTGTATGTGTGTGCAGGCTATAACACCCAGTACCCCAGGGTAATCATCCATGTAGTTGAAGAGATGCATATTGCTGGTCTACTAATCACGTGTGTTGAGGACATGTGCATGCTCACTAGCATGTGTTGACATGGTGAGTGTGAACTGGTGCAGTACTCTGGATGCAGATGCCTGTGAGATCCCCATGACATCCCTAGTTGTGTTGTGTGAGGTACCTGTGGCTAGTATACCCAGGCCAGCACATACCAAGGTATCCACTGTGATGGGTTTCCCTCGGCCTGTTTAATGTGTCAGGTGTGGCAGGCACAGGTCAACAAGCCACTGTAGGAGGTCTCTGTCCACCCCACAGTGCTCCACCATCCCCAGCTCATGTAGCCCCTGGTAAGTCACCCTGGGTCTATAAAGTCTTATGTCACTCCAGTAAAGGATGTTCGGCAGCATACACATCCTCACTGCCCTCAGCCTCCTGTCTATGTTGCCTGCTGCAGCCCTACTCATTTGGTTGGATTGTGTTGGGAAATGTCCCCGCAGGTATACACCGGTGGTGTAGAGTGCGGAAGAAACCTGTGTGTATGATGCTTGCTCACATTACCGTACTGTTCAGGTGCAGGCTGGCCATGTCATCTGCTGATTATGCTGATCATCACCTGTTTGTGCAGCCTGTACACCCTGACAACCCCACCACTGCTGTTGTCCCTCCCAATGTCACCAGGCAAGTATAGACACACCCCTAGCTTAGGCATGCTAAGGCAGGGGCACTCCTGAGGCACAGTTCTGCAATGTACGTACAGTATGCCTGACCCCCCTCCCATGCTGTCAACTATATCCGAGCCCTGCACCCGGCTAACTACACACATACACTCCAGGTATCTGCATCACACCCTGGGGATAAATGGGATACACTATTGTCAACCTCATCTGCATAGTATAGTCTTCTAATGAATAGTTATATGACCCATACTGAACCTCCAGATTAATAGCCACTGCTTAGTGTCGCTCAGATCCGTACACAACTGGTAACAGGTGCCTTACTATCACCATATTCGATGTCCCATGGTCTTCCCAACAACAAAATACCCGGTGTCTACATGACTACAACCTGGGACCCTGCACACAACAGACGATGCGCATTACCACTATGCCATGGCAGATATACATACATCCCAGGTTATCACGTACAGATCATCCGGCACATACATTCAATAGTGCTGATGTCCCCAGACATATATGTCTATATCTATGTCTATCTCTCCATATCCACATATATCATATATATTATTTATATACATATATACATAGATATACATACACACATATACATGTACACACATATGTAGATATTGCATTTATATCACAACAGCGGTCCACATGACAGCAAAGCATTAGACAGACATGAAAAGGAAACTACATGTGCCATCTGCATAATGTAGTGTTGTTACTATCAAGGCATGTGTGTTCTGTTGCGTCACATGGGTCAGACTGTATTAAGGGTAAGTGTAGGGCTGCTGACATTTACTCACCAGACCTGTTGGTGAATGTATGTGTTGACAACCCAGTGTCTTGGCAGAATATGTGGGCTGTGGACACTATATAGGTCAGCAACAAAACACTGAACACATCCCGCAGCTAGCCACCCACAGATATCACATAGGGTATAACTGCCAAACACACACACCTGCCATGCCATGGAATTGAGCACCTATCTGTCTAGTCTACCACACTACAGCATTATGCAGTAACCGAACACGCTACTGAATTTCAGCATCACCGCAGTCCCAGAGGCATACTTCTAGGTGGATGACATCATCTGCAAAGGCAAAGACGCCGATAGGGAATGTATGGAGAGGGAGCAGTGTAAAAGCATTACTCTGTCCCCAAGCAGCTGGAAACACACACACACACACTTGGCAGGGCCAGGAGTTGAACATACACCTAACTACCTTATCACACTACAGCATTACGCAGTTACAGAACGTGCTACCGAGATTACTGGAAGACAGCACTCCCAGAGGCATACTTCTAGGTGGACGACATCATCAGCAAAGGCAAAGATGCCGATAGGGAATGTATGGAGAGGGAGCCGTCTAAAAGCATTACTCTGTCCTCAGGCAGCTGGAAACACACACACACACACACACACACAGTTGGCAAGGCCGGGAGTCGAACATACACCTAACTACCTTATCACACTACAGCATTACACAGTTACAGAATGCGCTACTGAGATTACTGGAACACAGCACTCCCAGAGGCATACTTCTAGGTGGATGACATCATCAGCAAAGGAAAAGACGCTGATAGGGAATGTATGGAGAGGGAGCTGTCTAAAAGCATTACTCTGTCCCCAAGCAGCTGGAAACACACACACACTTGGCAAGGGCGGGAGTCAAACATACACCTAACTACCTTATCACACTACAGCATTACGCAGTTACAGAATGCACTACCGAGATTACTGGAACACAGCACTCCCAGAGGCACACTTCTAGGTGGATGACATCATCAGTAAAGGCAAAGATGCCAATAGAGAATGTATGGAGAGGGAGCCATCTAAAAGCATTACTCTGTCCCCAGGCAGCTGGAAACACACACACACACACACACACACACACACACACACATGGCAGGGCCGGGAGTCAAACATACACTTAGCTACCTTATCACACTACAGCATTATGCAGTTACAGAACTCGCTACTGAGATTACTGCAACACAGCACTCCCAGAGGCATACTTCTAGGTGGATGACATCATCAGCAAAGGCAAAGACGCCGATAGGGAATGTATGTAGAGGGAGCAGTCTAAAAGCATATTACTGTCCCAAGGTAGACGTAGACAAACACATGGCAGTGGTGTGTGCAGGACAACTGCCTATCTATGGAGCACTATTACAACACTACATGGATACGAGGTGCACCACAAACAGTACACCCTTCAAGACAGTCCCAGCGTGTTTAATGTAGGAATCCATCCTGACGTGGGGTATAGACATCTGTTGCCTGGATGACCACTATCGCTATACAGGATTTCAATGGTCATGCCCATACACAGAGGCACATAACCGACACAAGGTGTCACTGGGCATGCTCACACAGTAGTAGCGAAGGGCTGTCTTGTATGCACATGGATTCTAAACACGGAAGGGCACAGTGTGTCGATAGTGAACATTGTTAGCACAAATGCTGCACTACACACATCTGACACCGGTCATCAGTGCTAGCTGTGTAGCGTTCGTGATCACAGCTGACAATCCAGATCCAACAATGAGGAATACAGACATCTCTGCAGTGAGAAACACCTGACATATGGCACAGTTGTGCACAATAGCACTACCACCGTATACCTCAGATACAGAAATGTGGGACATAAGATCGTGACGGACCACTCCAGGTGTTACTGTCCCCACGTACATGAAGGCCACTCACATGTACTGACCAGTACATACTCAAGAGCCTTCACAGATGTCTCAGGTGCAGATCACAGTAGTACATGCCGCAGTCTACTATGTAGCCCTCGGACATCACCATGTCCTTGGACCAGCAACACATATCCATACATTACCACACCACCATGTTACTCATGACCAGTGGACTGTACATGGGTTTACAGCAACTGTGCAGACTACACATGTACTGACAGGGTTCCATCATGTGGTATGCAATGCAATGATGCCATAGTTCATAACCAGGTCGGCTGTACACATAACAGGGGCCCTGGGTCTTACACAGCTTTAACAGATGACTGTCGCTGTACACCAGAAAACACTCATGTTTGGATATGACATACATGTAATCGCAGTGGATATGTACATGGCCCACACACACACAATACATATGTACATAGCAAAGCTTTTGCTGTCCTCTGTGCAGACAAGTGGCTACAGCAATCACGCACATGCACATGGAAGGTAAGTCCATGGCTGTTGAATGCTAACAGTACATAAGGTAGCAATGTTGACTGAGGTAACATTCCCTCTGTAACAGTTACCCATGACAACCAACATATCATACAACCAACAAAACCAAACAACTCCCAATTCAGGGCAATAAATTAGGAATAAAAGAATCCACGACAACTGCTTCCAGTGACCAGTAACCACACCAAGCTTAGGAAAGTATGTCTTTATTACACACTGACTAAGCGCTTTCACCAAATAATTGGCTTCTTCAGAGTCCGACATACTTTCCTAAGCTTGGTGTGGTTACTGGTCGCTGGAAGCAGTTGTCGTGGATTCTTTTATTCCTAACATATCATACAACAGTCCATGTGTCACATCTGTCATCACACATGTCCACCAATTGCAATACATACAAACATGGCTACATGACAGGAATGTAGGACCAACACACATGTACATGTAATGGTGTGCATGCAGCTACCATGCATGTGCAGTAGCTGATGTATGTTGTTCATCTGTGTCTAACTACAACATGCAGTTGCAATGCAGCCCAATCATTGGCACCTGTATATGGTGAAATACTGACAGTACGGTAGGATGTATATCAGGTATGGATGGATGTGTGTACATAAAGTGGTGGTCCACCTTTGCAGATGGATGTTTGCTGAGGACAGCTCACAGGTGTGTCACAAGCCATCCTACCATTACATGTGCAAACATTATGCTATGTTACTGTTACCTGAAGGTGAAGACATACAACCTACACAGCGGTCAGGGTGTTACCGACTGTACATCACTTGACACCTGTAACACTTACATCCTCCCGTGTGCATATAGCAGCACAATTGCCAGAGGTAGTGTTGGTACACATAATGCGGCCAATACAGCTGCATGTCTGTCAGATGTATCATCATATAGCAGGTGTATGATTCACAGTACTGCCATGTGTGTTTGCTTGTGTGACCATATATGGCACGTGTGGTGAGGAATACATCCCAATTGTTACACACCCCTGTACACTGTTGTAGAGATCTGTACATACTGCAGTGTAGAAAGCAAGACGTAGGCAGGGGTGGTGTGTATCACACACATGTCAGCTATCTGTATGTGAATGACATTTGTGGACTCCACAGTGTGTGTGTGTGTGTGTGTGTGTGTGTGTGTGTGTGTGTGTGTGTGTGTGTGTGTGTGTGTGTGTGTATGTATGGCTGTCTGGTGCATGGAGTGAGGGTGTATGCTACCATACAGAACAGACAGGATCCCTAACCCCTCATGGTGATGCAGTCTACTACCCTGTTGATGCCATCGGTCTCAGCCTTACTGGCTACCTGTACATGTTCATTCTCTGTGTCGCGTCATGAGGGTGCACAGTACTGTGAAGGTGATTACCACATAGGCAGGGGTCCTCACCTCAACACTATCAAGTGTGCGTTATAGTGTTGTTGACCCCATGAGTGTGGTCATGTTACTGTGTGTTTCTGTGTATGTCTGTGCGTGTTCTCATCCTGTAATGTGACAGTGTATTACTGCTACACAGTGAGGCCTCATGCTATCAACTGACCTCTAATGTTGACATCATCCAGACCGCTGTGTAAACCCCCCACACCATGTCACCATACTTGTGATGTGACCCGGTATGGATGTCACGTCTTTAGCCACTGTAGCCTATTGAACAGCTCACATGCTTCTGGATCAGTAGATGTGTGGACATCTGTGGAATGGTAGCCTTTCTAACAGTGAAGTTGAGGCTACGTATAGCATGCTGGTATTGCCATACATGCCTGTGAGTATTCCACATTTACACATGGGAAACTGCAAACACTGCTACTTATTGGTACATGCAAGTAGACCTTAAGGAGAGAAGCAGGGCATCATTACCAACATGCTGTTACTGTTGTTACCAAGACACAGACTGTGAGCATACAACAATGCACTCTAGCTGCAAACACTGTAACATAATGGCACATGCAATTAGATCATAAGGAGGGAAGCAGGGCATCATTACCAACATGCTGCTACTGTTGTTACCAAGACACATACTGTGAACATATAACAATGCATTCTAAACCTGTACTACATGGTATGTCTGGTGCATGTCAACAGTACACAACAAATGTAATATACACTACTCACTATTCTGTTCACCCTGTGCATTAGACCATATGAGCATGTCTCTGCACTGATGGTGTGGATGGCAGGGATGTGGTACAGGCATCATCATATGCACAGGGTGATAATGTTTGCCAGGGGCATAGGCTGCACCAGTGGATGACATCATGTGTGTGGGTTAGGGCCGGTGATCTGATTGGACATGTGTGGTAGTTATGCATGTGGGTGTTGCGGTGCCCTACCAATGTTTCTGCTGTGTGCGTGTGTGTGTGTGCACAGTTCTGCCATGTGTCCAGCCTACACAGGGGTATTATTGACAGCTCCAGATTGTACAAACCAGGATGTACAGCTCACTGTGTCTGGCCACGACCACATGACCTGTGCCTGCCAGGGGTTGCACTGGCACTACCAGGCAGAGGGACAGATTGTCTACTGTCCGATGACACATGTCCACTGGAACCGTGTCCCCACTGGGAACATCCAGGGCCACATCCACGTGGCCTGCTATGTCCTGGTGTGGACAGCACAGCACCAGCTGCACTGCTACTGCTACCGGCACTGTGGGAGCGGGCATGTGAGGTGGCTCATTCACATTGACCTGCACCAGGTGGTGTAGCTGGCCTACGTCCACGTGGCATATGCCTCACTCCTACCAGATGTTCCAGCACAGACAGCTCATGCTCGTGGATTGCCATGCCATGGTCAAGGATTCCAACCATGTCACCCAATTGCCTGTCCAGAACATCAGCGATCTGCTGTTGAGCATTTGCCAATGCCTGGATGTTGTTGTTTAAAGAACGGATAGCAGCCCTCTGAAGCCTCTGCCCTTCTGTGTTCTGCTGTTCAGCACGTGCCTGTGCTGCCATTACAGTCTGGAACATGCGTCTAGTGACACCAGCTGCTGCGCTCTGTCCTGCAGGTGCATGTCTGCCAGAGGTCCTTCTACGAGCAGCACTGGCCACATGCCTGTGTGGCACATCTGCAGTCATTAAACTGACACCATGGTGTGGAGACACACCTTCTGTAGCCACCACATGTTCCTGTTCCGAGCTAACACAAGCTGACTGTCCTTCCTCTATGGCCACTGATGATGGGGTATGTGTTGGCATGAGTACTGTGTGCAGGGAAGAGGGGGACATAGCAGGGATGGCAACCACTGGCACAGATTCAGCCCCTGACAACCCTGCCTGTACCTCATGCATATGTTCATCACTGCTAGTATCTGTGGGGACACTAACATCAGATGGACTGCAGGAGGGTAACACACCTACATCACCTGTGAAAGCAAAGAAAGACTCTACATTACACACAGACACACATACACACACACACATACACACACACACACACACACACACACACACACACACACACACGCACACACACACATAGACACACAAACTCACCATGCATGTGATTTGACAGACGGCATGCAGCATGCATGTGATACAGCAAACGGCATGCAGCTCAGACATTAATAGTGGTAGTTAGCATACCTCCCTGGGTTGCACACAACAGCAAGCAGGTGTCATATCAGAAGCCATGCAGTTCACACAATCATGGTAGTAAGCATGCATCCCTGTGATACACCATGTGGACCAGCACAGGTTAACAGTACACATGGCTGATGTGACCTTGACTTTGACATGTAGTATGACATGTAACCTGCGGATGTGTGCATTGACATGCATACATGTCTGACACAATGGTGTCCTGACACATGTACAGCGGTGTAATGGGTATCACATTGCAGTGTTGTCTGTATGCCCTACAGATAGAAAGCACTTTTAGCAGATGTGCATGAGCATTAATGGGTAGTATGAGGCATCTACATTGCTATACAGTGTGAAGTACAGACACTGTGCCATTGCATGGCATCATGAGGCACCTATATTGCTATACAGTGTGTAATACATACACAGTGCATAGCCATGACTGCATGCAAACACATGACATAACTACTGTGGATTGTGATCCACATTGCTGAGGTGTATACACACTAAACCATGCTGTGTCATGTGACAGGTCACTGGAAGACCTATGGATGACACCCCTGCACAACTACTAACATGTCTTAGCTGCCTGGCAACCGTGTCAACACATGGCAGACATGTCAATACACCATGTCCCACATGACAGTTATGTACCACACACACGAGGTGCATGGCTGACAGTGATGTCCAACAGCAGCAATGGAAATGTACATTATCTGTGGCCTGATGTGGTGTCTATGTCTGTGGAAGCTGTACAGGTGACTACTGTCATGCTATGACACAGTCACTATGTTCAACACATCTTATATGGTCGAATTAAGTGACACCTCCACAAGCCGTGCACAGGCTTTTAGGATGTCCAGTGTTCCACATCAACTATATAACCATTCAACAAAGACTATAGTTGGACCATGTGTGGACAATGTGCAACAGGGTGTATACACATCACATCTACTGTGTGTTGCTACATGTCTCTGGCCATCCTCCATGGCCATATGTGAACATGTGTTGGCCAAATGTTTGTGATGGCCATTTCACATGTCTGTGTTGTCCCATATGACATACACCCATAGATGTCAGATACGCCACTGTCCACAGGGTTATGCAGACAAAGGGTTGTAGGTTTGGTATGTGGGGTATGTATTATGGGATAGTGAGACAATATTGCAGCCGGAACGCTACATGTCTGGGACTTGTCAAATGGCACATCACAATGTGTGCACCCATTGCAGGGGCATATTACACAATGGTGACTCCTGTGAGCTGCCCACATCCCAGCTCACCATGTGGTACTGTTTGCATACCACACATGTGTTGTTCCAATGTATAGTACATATGCCTACATTAAACAGCACCTCCACCATTGTATGCACAGCTGTCCACACATCTAGCAATGACAGATACTGTGGTTTCATGTTGGTGTTTCATTTAGTCTGAATATATTGCACATGGGTAGCCAGTGTGCTTGATGACAGATGCAACCTGTATATCGTGACTGGACCATACATTATGTCTACATGTGTTAACTGGCCACATGGCGAATAGATATATGCATTAACATGCCTGATACTGATAACTGTCTCACCTGCAATGGACTGATGTCTGTGCGGCACACCAGAGGTACCTGTATAGGGGTGACACAGTGGTTTGAACATTATCCATGACTGTATGACAGCTACGGGGTGCACTGTGCATGTTAACACATTTGCCTGTACAATAACATATAGTTTGCGCATGTGCGTATACACAGGGTACCTAACAATAGTATGCGTCATGTGTGTAAACATACCTTGCATATGATGTTACATTACATATTGTACAGTGACACATGCAACTAAATGGGATATGAATGTCATATGTGCATTAGTGACTTACCAGGCAACTCCAGACTCAGTGGTTGGGAGACACCCACCTCCACGATGGCGGCTACTGTTTGTGGATGCTGTTCTGAGGGTGTCCCCAGGCTGGCCAGTAGCTCCTCGGTGCATGTGAGTGGGGGTTGGGTTGGTGGCCTACCACCTGTTCCACCTTGCTCCCTGGCGATTGCATTGGAACACTGTTTTGCATGTCGTATTAGGTCTGTGCAGTGTCTGCACACCTGCTGGTAGGTGCAGTTATGGCCACCCACATCATTAACCCTCCTGCATAGTTCCTGCCACAGGTCGTCATGCTGCTGGGCATGCTGTGGCATATGGCTGAATAACACCTCATAGTTATCATGGAGGTACAGGATGAGGACATCATCCTCCTGGTAGCTATACGCTGGCAGGTGTAAATGAGGCATTATCTGGAAGACATAATGATGGAGACAGGTCACAGTATCACAGAGATGTACAGAGATACAGCTGCACATACATTTGTATTAAATCTAGTACATATGAACAGTTATCTTTGCAAATCGTCATGACACTGACACGACTGACAAGTTTGTGTCACACACATGTAACACCCGTTGTGCATTGTATATCATCACCATATATGTGTGTCACCTCATTACATTGCTCATACTCGATGTGAATGCTGTCTTGATGTGGGCATGTCTGTTTGCCTGTACTGGTGTTCTTACCTATCAGCACATGCCTGGATGTGTCCATAGTAATGCTGTTGACCTTGATGCTGTGTATATATCACATATCAACACATACACCACCTTAACAGACATGAGCAGTGACAATGCACACATGCGCATGGAAACCATTATATGCATGTGTTTTGCCATATACATCTACATGGCACTGTACAGCAGTTCAACATCCTGCCACGTATCACCTGTGTTGCACATGTAATACCCATGGGGCAATGGCTAGCCGGATGTTATTTGCAGGGATGGTTATCAACCATGGCATGTACGGGCAAGGTTTATTAGCTGTATCCAACAGCCATTTTCCCACCGCCAGGTGCATCAGTGCCAGATTACTGATCCAGACAGTTAATGATACATCTACCATGTGGTCATCGCACCATGTTTGACAGAGATGACTTGTGCAGCTTTGATGGACAAGGTTGCATGGTATGGCAGGGGTATGTAACATGTATGGCACATGGATCTGTCCAGCATGTGGTGATCATTGTAGTAGGATGTCCATGATGTATGTCTTTCAGATCAGGATATGTACGTGTAGCATGTCCAACATCACAGTGTAGCACATGTCTTTATGCAAGGTAGCCAGCATGCCGCATAGTGGAGGTGAGGATTGTGAAGGCTAGTATTGCCCATCCACGCATGGCCAATACCCCTGAAAGGTGATATGTGATCCGCTATTTGTCATCCGAGTGCTGAGTATGCCTGTCCAATGATCCCCGTGCTCATGGAAGGCACCCTGTCATGACATGGGTGCCTTGTATGACTACTTAATAGGCCAGGAGACGTCACCAGCTCAGGGAGGTGAACTGCACAGCACCATCCCTTACACACAGTGTCCATAATGTTGACTTCTGCCTAGGTGGTAGTTAATGGGTACACAGTTATTCACCTAGCAGTAACAATGCTATTATCGGCTGTCAGATTGTGCACATATGTCATGCACCTCACCCACAAAGCCCATTCTGTATGTTGTCCACAACACTGAGACAGCTATTGCTCCTAGGTCATGGCCATTCACATCCTTACATACATAGATGTCTCCCATTTGTCTGTGTGGTATGGGCTACAATGAGGGGGGAGTACAAAGCATTAACCCTGTTTTACTGTAGCTGCCACTGGTGTGATATGCACATGTCACTCAGACACCTTTTGTAGTGTTGCTTCTGTCAACAGGCCACTGGTAGAACACTCCTGTGACATATGAAGGTACATCTAGTATACTCAGTGTAGCTGGAACACAATATGGGTGATGTCCTATGACCTGTCACAGGTATGCTATGCAGTGTGAAATCATCTGTACTGTCATCTACATCTCTACTGCTAACATCTACGTTGATAAAGTTCATAGACCTGCAGATCATACTCAGCAGGGTAATAGTGCAGTGCCTCCAGTTATGACTGACATCTCCGCTTGCAGGTTGCAGTGGGTTTATATTATCCAACACCCTATCTGTATTGCATATTCATGCTCAGGACTTGTTCAGAACATGTAAGCACTTCATGAGGTACTTATTACTATAGCACACATTCCAACTCATTTCTTACAGGTACACTGTCTGTCCTCACATTTCCAGCTTGCTTACAGTACAACAGCTGTTGTACACACATAACTCACATATCTTGTGAGACATGATTGAACATAGAGGCATGTCCAAGTGTCACTTACCAGTGTTATTGCCTGTCTATATGATGAATATGGCAAACATGAGGCAATACAGCAATTGTCTCATGTACACAGTCAATGCTCACCTCCCAACATACGACACTACAGCCTGTGGGAGATGCACATATGTAACCATGCCCGGGGTAATGCTCTCACCAACCCAGACTGAACCTGACATTCATGTGGGGACGTTTAACATTTGCAACACACCCACTCATCACATAGTCTCACTAGATCTCCACCACAACAGGCCATACATAGTATGACTACAACATTTGCAGAACCTCTCCATACTCTGTGTAGGCAACAGAGGCAGCCCCCATCACCAAACACAACACCAATTACTTATAGTCCACAGAGTCATGTGTGCACATCAACTACAGCCAATAGGGTGTCCTACACAACACACCAGTCATAGGTGACTCTGTAGGCGGTCACACTGATGTCCCACTCAGCAGGCTACACAAGGTGACAGTCACTTACATCTGGCTGTTGGGTTACAGGATCCGCAACATAACCTATGCACCCATGCCACACCTCACCAGGTACGATTTGACTGTCATTCTCCATGTTAGTGTGACTGCCCTGAGATGTAACTTCCTGGACTACATGTATAGGGACATGCAATAGCTCTCCAGTCTTGTAGCCCAGAAGGTATCGCCCAAGCCCTGAGAAGCATTCTTCATTCATCCAGACTGATACCACTGTACAATGACTGAATGTTTCACTTCAACAGTTGCTTATGCATCTGCTGTCATTCCACAGGCATCCAGTATCTGTCTGCTTTGAATGATATGGTCAACAAAGCACGATGCTTTGGCACAGATAACCTGCACCTGTCAGCCCTGGGAGTGCAGATAACATGTAAGGCTCTTGCTGCTCCTATACTGCCTGTCTTGGACAGTTTCCAATAACATTCACCACCAGAACAGGAACAGACAAGCAAAACCTGGGGTACTGTTACTCAATGCTTGACATCTTCATCTCTAATGCACTCAGGTGAGGCACACCTTATAATGGACCACTTCGATATCTCTGCAGTGACTGGGACCTGCCTCTAGGCTCCGGAGAGCACACCTGCACTGACAGGTTACATGCAGACCACACCTTTCAGTCATGTAACCAGGACCAGAACACCCACGGTGGATGTGTGTCCATATTTTACAAGGATGTACACACCTCCAGGCTGGTTCCTTAGCACAATGCATCAGAGGTGATCCACGTGCAACTAACTGTGGCCAGAACTGCTATACACATTGTAACTTGCTATGGATTCAACAACATACCCCATGGTTACCGGCCCTCATTTCTTGGTGTACTGGACAGTAAGGTTCAGACAGGTACTACTGATGTGAGACTGAGACTACCCCACACATAACTGGGATGCCTACTCATGTACCGACACATTAGGCCAGCGCTTTCTGGGATTTATAACCTCCACTCGGCTGGATCAACCCATACACACCACAACCAAGACCAACAATATCCTAGACATGGACATTACCAACATGTGACTGGTGTTCCACACCTGGGGTTATCCTCTCGGTAGTTTCCGAACATATGCTAATCACCCTTGTTATCCACATCCCGGCACCACACCCTTCACGGAATACACAGAAGAAGATTTCTACAACACCTACATCAGACGTCTTATGACAGCAGTAGTAAACGTCATGACACCCGTGCAGATGGACAATGCACTTACAAATGCTGAAACATACACCAGTGCACTTCATTAACACTTACATGACTGCATGGATCATGCTATCCCAAACAGAGCCATGATGGTACCCACCAGATAACGGACGCCACTCTCGGGGTCTGGTTCCATGCACATAATGTACAATAGAAGGTGGTGGCTGTTGCAAAGTGGAGTACAATCCCATGGGTGGGGTAGCTCACTGGCCAGCCTCAGTAGGAATCCGAGATCCCTTATCACATCCTCCAAAGCTAGCTATGTAAACATTACTGCGACACATTCCAAGGACTACCACACAGCATTATGGAGGTATGTCAGTACTCAATGGCAGTACCTACATCTGCTCTGGCATACGACGGTTAGGCAGGAACATTACAGACTGACTGCTATTGGCAACATCCTGGCAGATAGATTCAATGCTAACTTTACACCCTCTCACTCCCTACAGGGCCAAAATCCATACAGGAACAATGCAGAGTCCCTATGGTCACAACTATGCAGTTCCAACCTGCACTCTCTAAGGCCTGAAACACAGACTCCATGTGACCGTCCAACATCCCAGGCTGTGATTTACACAAACCTCAGAACGACATGGCTCCCCACTTGACCACCAGATTCAGTAATACCCTTGCATCAGACATTGTGGCCCCTGGATGGTGCACAGCAACAATCATCACACTCCACACAGGTGGCACCACAATGAACCACAGGGACTATTGCCCTATATGCCTGACTGGACTGTTCTGCAAGGCTATGGGGCACATCATCATAGAAGTCATTCACAGAGACATTGGTGGCCTCCAGACCTTTGATGCCACCTGGGTTGGATTTTTTAGGACCAGACCATGACTCCTACACCTGGTGGACTCCTTTGATACAGTTATCAGGGTAGGTGATGAGGGTAAGGGGGTCCACACAGCCTACATTGTCCTCTCATTGGCTTTCAGCACCATTCTCCATTCTGGTATTGACAACATACACATACACCTGCACATCGACCCCTACATCTCGGGATGTTATGCAAAGTGGCTCACAGACAGAACCCACACAATGAGGGTAGCATACCATGGTACCTACAATAATTCAGTTACACTTGGTGTACCACAGTCCTCGGTCATAGGGCCCCTCATGTTCGGTATATGCTTCCCTGAGGTACAGGCTAGCACAGAGGGACTTTCCCTGAATAGGTTTCCAGACGACTGCAAACAAGGAGCCATGATTGATCCACCAGCTAATACAGACACCCTCCATATGGGTGTCACTGTGACGGATACCTGATGTCAATAACATGGCCTCAAGCTGCATAACACAAGGTGCATAGACATCCCCTTTGGATTACACCAATCACCCACTGACTGTCACATATGTGGTAGTCCCCTACATACATGTGACATTATACGGGATCTTAGTACACACGTATATAGCACCCACTCCTTTGATAACCATATTGCCAATGTGGCGTGGATATCCTTCTACGTGGCCACCCTTATCTGTAATGGGTTTGTAGTTGGAACAAAGGCACCCATTGTACCTCTATACTCCTAACGTATGACACATGTTCAGGGGTACAACACCCCTTTTGGGGTGTACCTTATGGAACAGCAACGCCTTTACATGCCACAACATTAACACACTATGAGGATTATTGACCTCCGAAGGATGATGTATGCGGCACAACTACGGACACCACAACTGTACACATTTGCATACTGCATACTCAGGGGTGACCTCTGCTGAACATACAGGGCCCATGTCCACAACAATATTTATGGATATACTCCACATAAGCAACATAAGCAAAGGCCACTGAGAGCAACATGCTCATGGATATGTGCACAAACGCAACGATGAGTGGGACATTCCTGAACCAGACACTCACCATGCTTTGGAACATGATTCCTGTGTACATCAAGCAGGGACACTCACTAGCACTCTTCATGAGATACCTCGATGGGTGGATGGGAGACGCACATGTATGCCAGGGATCACTGCAGTGGCTGTACTGTACACAGGTGCAGGTAACACATGGCTTTGCTGTTCGCAGACAGGATACTAACCTAGGGAGGTGCCACCAGTGAAAACACTGTCATTGGGCTTACACATGGACTTGGCCAGACAGCATAGTACCTCACTATGAACCTGTGAAGCTATCACATGTCCTTTGTGCATGGATAATTGAGTAGCTCTTCCATTTCAGTTAGCTATCATGCTGTTACAGTGTCCCGTGACTACAAGCCATATGTATCCTGTTATTGTGTATTCTACATGCCAATAAACGATACCCTTTGTTTGCATGATATAACAGTTATGCTGTGTAAAATATCTGACATATCCACCTACAATACTGTACATTACACATATTTTAAACATTACCCCATAATGCAAAGCATACTTGCACAGCAGGACCACCCTAGGCATGTTATTCTCATTATATGCTCTTACACATGCCTACTGTGACAGTATATCGACATATACTATCCCCTGCTATGGCACATACATGTTGAACAAACCCTACCACTGACGGCGGGTGGTGTGGAATTGTTGTGTTTAAAGCCCTCATGTAGCATCCCTTGTGGTGTATGAGATGTTTACCTTGTGGCCCACAGCAGGACACACAATTTCTACAAGCGTTACTACGCTCAACAAGACATCACTACATAATACCTTTTCCCACTTTATGCATTGCGTACACTTTAATTACTACAAAACAGGCTCTACATACACTGACATACTGAGTGTTCTACATACCTTGTTTCTGAGTCTTCATAAAATATCTCTTACACCTTTACTGTTTAAACGGTTCTATGGTATGAGCTTATGGTTTGAATGTATGGCAAGGCATCCTTATATACGTCGATACCTGTAACATGTGGTATCCTGCCGCCAATTGGTGTTCCTGAGTAAATTATTACATGCACATCAGCTGTGCCACTACTCCATTCGCAAATTACGTGGCAATAGTGGGGTATAATTGAATTCTCCACTTGGGAGTTGCCCATTTGCCCTTCCTTCGGGGAGACGGCCTGTATGTGTTTTGTTATGAGGAATTGCAACTGCTATTTGGAGAGACACGGATATTTTGAATTTATGTCCCCCATGGATTGTGTGTGATGGCTAGAGTATGGTTCTACATGTGAGTGTACCTGTCATCTCAACCATCTGATAAGGGACTACTGCAAACAAAACCTGTAACATCGCCATCTGTTCCATTATACAACAGCTATGATTTCACATGGCGCCATTACAAATGTGTCTCTTACAAGGTATGTTAATGGTTCTGCAGATGTAATTGAGTGAGTGGATGTTTGTGATGTTATTACAGTCTGTATTGCAATTGTTTCGGATGTGGGGAAGATGTAGGTGGGTGTACATAGCATATACAGGTTTGTGGGGACTGCATTTCTACATATTCCATATATGTGTGTGGGCTCCTTCCCTAACTGAAGACCTATCATTTAGTAGACTGAGAAACTATGGTTGTTACGGGCTTATACATTGAGCCATTGTTAATTGGTTTCTATATAGCATGCATGTGAGGTTGATACTTCAATACCTCCGGAAATACATCGATATGTAAGGGAATGTTACTAAATGACAGGTGTCTCGTGTATTTTTGTCACAGATATTTGCACTCATTGCAGTTGAGTTGGTGACTGAACCTCTTTGGCATGGTTTGCCACCTTTTCAAATGGCCATAGTGGGACATTTGCAAGACACACATCAGTGTTTCCAAGCCGACACATACCCATGGTCAGTACACAGGATAGAACATACTTTTATCCTGAATACATACTTATTCTTGACGCACTTTAGCTACTTATCATGTTTAATGTAACATTTACGTATTTTAGATACAGGCATAACTATTTAATGCAACTGTTACATAATATATGGGACATAATTATGTCCTACAATCTCAGAGACATTTGCCCTTTTTAATTTTTTTGTCAGGACACAACTGCCCAGGGAGGGGCTGTCCCTCTTAAAGTGGGACAGGTGGTAACCGTATGCCTACGGGCAGCTATGACCACACCTACCGTACTGATCTATCTCCGAGTTAGCACTAACAGACACATGATGCAAACACACACACACACACACACACACACATTACAGTCCCACCGAAATGCACACGGCACCCTCAACACACACATACACAGACTACAGCAATCACATACACAGTTGAACACAGTACCTACCTGGACCGCAGCACCGGCAGAGATAACTACATGTCCCTTAACATTGTGATAATATTACTCTCGGTTCTAGTGTTCTGGTACTGTGGTCTTTCGGTCTTTCAGCCTCGTGATTACGCATGTCGGTATGTGACACATTCGATAGTTGTCAGTATCCTATTTATTTCTATCTCCATGGTTGTGTACATGTCGTTGACCTATCTATATATTTCCAGATATAGGTGAATACGTATATATCAACTTATATCTCTCTATCACCTATATATATATATATATATATATATATATATATATATATATTTAGAGAGAGAGAGAGTGAGAGGGAGAACACACCTTTAGTTGTGCACATGTCGGTGTATACTGTTTCCTGGACGCCGCACGTTTGTGTTTTAACCTGTCACAATACACACCTGCTGTTGGTACATCTCGGGTAGCTTAGTGTTAGGTGATTGTGTACATGATTGTGTGTTCTACTCCTGGCAGTGGTTGTTCTACCCTTCAGAGCAGGCACTATTAGTACAGGGGTGAATAATGCTAGTTTCACCTGTTCTGGACATCGTTGACCGTGATCTGCACGATATTCAGAAAAGCTTAGCCCTGTTTCGCGCATATCCATATATTCATGTTTAAACGACCCTTACCAGCACTTGCCAATGCATAAACCTGCTGACATGTGCTAAACCTGATCTGATGACCTGCATCCAACATCCATTATCCGTGCCTTCGGGATTACGTAACGTCCCTTGCAGGACGTGGGACCGGGAACATGCATGACAGTCATTTACCACTTGGGCATCTGGGATTTGTACATGTGTTATGGTGTTTTGTATGTGGACTGTACTACGGCTGTTACTCCATACTGCAATCGAATGTATATGGATGAGACCTATTAATGATATGTCCAAGTGATGTTTAATGGATGTGCTCCAGCATTGGTAATGTATGTCACAGTGTGCCACACACTATAATGTGCTACACCTTCACACAACCATAGGTGGAGCATGCTGGGGTGACAGATACCTGTCATGGGTACTCCCCATGCTTTGCCACTACATCCCTGATTACATTATATGGAGCCCCTCATTAACACACCAGGTAAGCCATGCAGAGTGTGCAGGGAACAGTGATTACACACATGGATCCCGCAATTGCCTCTGCTCCATTGAGGGACAGATGGTTAATCGATGTGGTGGCAACAGCAGACACTGTTTGCCTCGGTTGATGAATGGCCTCTGGCAATCGGGCATGTACCTACCGATGTACCTAGGAACCTATACATACAGTATCAACATATGCTGTTAGGGACGTGTACTGTTCAGGTCTTGACATTCCTTGTTCCAATAGCTGTTGTGTGTGCAATGGTTGAGGGCTGCCTATGTAGGATTCACACAGTAGGCCACCTATGCATTACGCGTTACAGGTGGTCGCGTGTATGTGCCATCCAGTTTACTGTGTGTGCAGGTGGAGAAGTGTGTCAGTCCGTAGGGGCCTACACTGTCACTGTATGTGCTATACATTCCCTCTTTGCCAAGGCATGGGCATATTGGGCATGCCTCCGTCTGCCTACTGGGGCTGGCACAGAGTGTTCATGGTCTGAAGCCCTCTGTGCCTGTGATGGCCTTGGCAATTGCGGTGGGCTGTGAGGGCCTTCACCATTATGTCCCTGCTGCAGCTGTTTCTGCAGGATCATATTATGTAGCATGGCACATACTATGAAGATGTGGGCACACGTGCCTGGAGAGTACTGCAAGGCTCCACCAGATATGTCCAAGCAATGGAACCATGATTTTAGCATCCCAAACACATGCTCTATGATGATTCTGGTTTGTGCGTGTGCCTCATTATGGCATTCTTGCATGGGTGTGTGTGCATTTCTGATGAGAGTCATCATCCACGGCTCCAGTGCATAGCCAGCATCCCCCACAAGGTGGCCATGTGGGATGTCCCCCCTGACAAATACCTGATACAGCTGTGAGGCATGCCAGATGTGGGAGTCATGGTAGCTTCCAGGGCTGCCGGCACACACATCCATAATGATGCCCTGGGCATTGCACACGACCTGACAGTTGAAGGAGTGGTATCCCTTGCAGTTTATGTAGTGCCTACCATGCTCACCAGGTGGTGACTTGATATGTATGTGCGTGCAGTCTATCGCACCCAGTACCTTCGGGTAGTGTGCCACCTGGTGGAAGAGACGCATATTGCTGGCCAACTCCTCCTGAGTTCGGGGGAAGTATATATGCTCACTGGCATGTGGTAACATAGCATCCAGGAACTGGTGTAGTACCCTGGATGCTGATGCCTGTGAGATCCCCATTATATCTCCAGTTGGCCTTTGAAAGGTACCTGTGGCTAGTATTCGCAAGCTTACACATACCTTCATGTCCACTGGGATGGGTTCCGCTCTGTTGTTTCTGGATCTCAGGCGTGGCCAGCACAGCTCAACTATTTGCTGTAAGATATCCCTGTCCACCCTGTAATGCTCTACTATCTCCAGATCATGTAGCCCCTGGTAGGTCATCCTTGGTCTGAACACTCTTCTCCTCCACCAGAGCCTGCGGTGGTTGTCAGCTTCATCCTCCACAACACCTTCAGTCTCTAACACATGGTGATGAATCACAGCTATGGCAGGTCCCAACATGTACATTGTAAAAGTTTCCTGTCTGTTTACACCAATGGTGCAGTGTTTGGGAATACACAGGTGTGTGTGAGATGCCTTCATACTTTATACTATTGTGCTGTGAACACTGATGATGTCATAGGGTGTGTATGTACCATCGGAGCTACAGGGTATCTTATGTGTTTTACCACAGGTACTGCTATTGTGGTGCCTTTGGTGTTGAATTACATTTGGCTGCCGTGGATTACCTCTTACCCTTCCCTTAACATTTCTTAACGTTTCCCCTCCCATTTTCTGGCATGCATCCAGCAGCCTGCTTTCATTTGTACTTTCCTAAACCTGGCTTATCTTACAACATGTGTTCTATGGCCGATCTACTGCAGGTTTGCTTTGCTCTACTATGACAGTTCTCTTTTCTTTGCAATCCGACACCTCCCCTATCCTGTTCTGCAGGTTGCTGCGAGAAGACTTGTTAGCTGCCATCGATTGCCCACTGTGAGTTAATAGGTGTTAATTGCTCAGTTGTACTCCAATTACCCTACTGCGGCATTTCCTTATTTTTTTCCCTAACCTTCCTGTTTGAGCTATGGTGCGTGGAGCATGCATCTGTTTACTAGGTTTCGGGCACGTTTTCATCCGCGTACACATGCGCTTTCGGGCACCATATGTGCTCTCAGCTAAACGATGCTATACCTACATCCCCACCCCTATCCTGCAGCTTTGCTTAGCAACAGGCAGGCCAGATTTGCATTGCTCCAATGTGCTTACAGCTACGGTGGCATACCCCACTGCTGATGTCATGTATACCTCCAAACCACTCCTTAGTGTTGTAGCGCTGCGCCGTATGGTACATCCTTAGTCCGGCGGGACGTTTGCGATTCACTATTACTCACCTCATTTGCATTGCATTGACTACTAATTCATAGTTACCGAGCCGAACACTGTCACAGACCCTTAGCAACCCTTGCAGCTTGGTTGCGGTGTACCATGCATACCATTGAGTATTATGGTGAAATCATGATTTATATTACATTTCGATTTTATGACATTTGTGTATATTTTCCTTGTGTTCCCATTTGCGTACACATGCCCTGCGGTTGTACTTTGCATTACTGTGGACATGACATTAAATGTTGTTTTTTAGGTGTTGTGCATCATTTCTTATGCCATTGGCTGTATATTTAGCCATTGGCATATGTTAACTTAGTAATATATGTGTCTGATCTGCTTTCATCGCTCCGATGTTCTGTTTGGCAAAATGTAAACCATTTTTTTGTGGTTTACATTTCTGTGGGCTTACGCTACGCCTGCGCCACTTCATGAATCACTATGTACCTTCATTTGCATGGTGCAGTACTGCACATGGGGTGATTAGCATACCTGTGCCGAGGGCTGCGCAGATATGGTGTACGCTGGTAGTGCACGTGGAATTGGATCGTACCTGAATCGCTCGGCAGTCATATTTGGTGTTATACCACCTATGCTATGCCTGCGCCTGGTGCAAGCTTCATGAATCCCAGGGATTGTCTTTTCTCTTCCACAGTTGCAAAACAAAGTCTTCCACAGTTGAAAGTCTTAATCTCCCTCTACTATGGAGACTACTCCCATTAAACCAATGGCATTACTTTGGCTTTCCCAAGTTTTACAGATTTTTAAGCATCTCTACCAGTGTAGCACCCCAGGAAGAGCGACCTTTGATATTAACAACCATTATGTCACGTAAGCAAACTCATGCCACTCTAATTTAATAAGGATGTTATATTTTTAACATGTGGTTTGGACTTCACACCATGGAAAAGTTTCTTTATAATACTGGATTGCATTTTGGCAAGCACGCAGGTCAAGGAGGTCCCCCCCCATTGACCCGGTCAGAAATTCTACTGTACTTTATAGTTCTTAGCCCCTTCTTTTCCTTGACTCTACCTAAGTGTAATTTAAGGTTTAGGTACTTACATATTAACATCAGAGGAAATGTTTCAAAGCAGCGATATATACCAGGTTACAAATCTGTTTGCGATAATACGTAAGTACCAATTTCTATTACTTTGTTACTAATAGCTTGCTTCTTATGAACATAGTGTTCTTTTAGAAGTGCTTCTCTACTGGCAACGTGTAACATACTTGAGTTCTCTGTCAGCAAGCCATTCCACTTAGTTAACTTGTCAATTATACAGCAATGGAGTGCAGTTTGAAACCATTCTAAAAGATAATTCATCACATCCAAGAAGCACAACATTGTCAGTAGCATGCTTTACAGGGTTATTTTTCACAGGTTTAATGGTGTTACCATCGCAGGCACAAAATCTAACAATGTGACCCTTTTTTACCATTTAAAACAGAGTATATCCACAGATGTTACTACTGGCAACGTGTAACATACTTGAGTTCTCTGTCAGTAAGCCATTCCACTTAGTTAACTTGTCAATTATACAGCAATGGAGTGCAGTTTAAAACCATTCTAAAAGATAATTCATCACATCCAAGAAGCACAAGATTGTCAGTAGCATGCTTTACAGGGTTATTTTTTCACAAGTTTAATGGTGTTACCATCACAGGCACAAAATCTAACAATGTGACCCTTTTTTACCATTTAAAACAGAGTATATCCACAGATGTTACTATGTGTTTGTTACCAAAATTTGACAAAGGTTTTACCACATTTCTAGACTGCTCAAATTTATATATAGTTTTATAAATAACAGTCTTTCTACTGGCACAACACCAATAATTTCAGATTCCTTATGGACAAAGTGACACAAGTCTTTCTATTGGCACAACACCAATAATTTCAGAGTCCTTAGGGACAAAGTGACCCAAATATCCTTAAAGCAGTAGATGAAGACCTTTTGAATTTATCAATTGCTATCATTTATATAATTTTTTTTAATTATGCTGACCATTTGGATCTCACCATCATCATCATCATCTTCATCATAATCATCCCCCTTTTCCTATTCTCTACATGGGATCGGGATGCTTTGTCGACTTTTGCCAATTCTCTCTGTTCAATGCCACTCTCCTGCCTTCCTCAACACCCACGTCTGACTGTTGCAGGTCTTCTCTCACACAATCCATCCACATCTTTGCTGGATGAACTCATTTCATTTTGTCTTCTTCATGTCTGTCCCAAATGACTTTACTAAATTGTCTTCTGCTTTTTGGCACATGTGCCCAGATGACCATAATCTGTTCTCTTTGACCTTTTCTGCAACTGGAGCTATTTTTGACTTCTGCTCTTATGTCCTCATTTCTCCATTTATCTCACAGTGTGCATCCTACCACCCTTCTCAGGGACTTCAATTCTATCACCTCTAGCTTCCTCAGCTGCTCTGCCTTTACTGCCCACTGTTTTGTACACCTTGCATTTCAGCTTCTTTGATATTCCTCCATCATATACTACATCTGACATTCTGTGCCAGTTGGCTGTAGCCCCTCTGATTCTAGCTTTGACCTCCTCATTCAGACTACCCTTCTCCTCAAACACCCCTCCTAGATTTTCCACTATTTTCCCTTCTATCTAATTTCTCAGCTTCTTCTGATTTGTCCCATTTGCTGTCATTACAGCTATCTTATCTCTATTCAGTTTCATCCTATCTGTCTTCAGTTTTGCATTCCATTACCCTATTGTTTGCAGAAGTTTTTGCTCAGTCTGCATGTAATGCCACATTGTCTGCATATAGCAATTTTGTTGATGAAACCTGTTTGCTAATAAAGTCAATCACCAGTATGAGCAGCAGTGGGAGCAGAGCTGAGCCCTGATGCACACCCGCTCTCCCTGGAAATCCATCTGTGAGACCAAACACTGTGCATACTTGAATCACTGGGTCCTTGTACAAAGCTTGCAGTAATTCTACACATGTTCAGAACACTGAACCACAGCAGAACTGCCCAAGTCATATTTCCTGGGACCTTGTCATATGCTGTCTGCAAGTCTAGAAATGCCCAGTTACCTCTTTCCTCATCTCTATCTTTTTCTTAACTATCTGTCTGACTTCTGATCTGAATCCAAACTGCTCATGTCCCATCTTACTTTCTGCTACTCTGCATATTCCCTTATCAATCACCCTCTCCAGAGTTTTCATGTAGTGTAAGAGGAGTTTGATACCTCTGTACTGCCCACAGTTGTGAATGTCCCCTTTGTTCTTCAACACTGGTACTAGTATGCTTATTCTCCAGTCATCAAGGATATGCTTTTCTGTTCACACTGCTATGAATACCATCAGGATCACCCAGAATCCTTATCATATCTGCTGTGACCTCATCTGAGCCTGCCTCTTTCCCTGATGTCATTTTCCTTAGAGCTGTTCTTACTTCTTCTGTGGTGTGCTCCTCCTCTTCTCTCATCATAGGCTGTGTCTGGGCCAGTACAGCTTCTGTGGGATTTTCCTCATTCTGAAACTTCTGGAAGTACTCCTACCATCTACATTTGATGTACTGTGGACTGATAAGCAGATTGTTGCTGCATCCGTTATGAAGGTTGTCTAACTATCTTCTTCATCTTTCTGTCTTTGTCTTGTAACCTGATATAGTTTCTTTATGTCATCTACTGATTCACTTTCCAAAAACTGGTAGGGCACCTCCGATGCCTTGGTCTTTGCTACTGAAACTCCTTTATTAGCCTCTTTGTTAGCCAACCAGTATTCCTTTCTAGCCTTATCTGTCTTTTCTGTCTCCCTCTTTTTCCTGCATTCCTTCTTTCTTTTGATGACTTCCTGGACTTCTACATTCTACCACAAGCGTTCCTTATGTACTTTATTTCCATACCTGGCTCTGTTACATATCTGTTCTGTAGTCCTCACAAACATGCTGTTTTGAGGTGCTGCCATTCTTCTTCAACTCTACCTATTTCCTCTTCTTCTTGAGGCACTAGGCCTATGAATAATTCCGTGAACTGTTGTGCTTTCTCTTCATCCAACTTCCAGGTCTTTAGCCTGGTCTCTCTTGATCTTAGAACCTTTCCTGACCACTGCTTGCAGCTAATTGTGGTATGACTTTGCAATTGCTGATTCTATCCCAGTGCTCTTTCCTTACTAGGAGGAAGTCTACCCGAGTTGCATGTTGGCCAGTCTTGTATGTGATCTTGTGACTGTGTCTCTCTGAACCATGTGTTGGCAATTATCAAGGCTTTTGCCAGAAAGAAGTCTAGACCTCTCCTTCTTTATTCCTGTTGCCCCACCCATGTGGACCCAGGCAGTCCTCATATTCTGTTCTATGCATTGAGGTCACCCATTATCAACACCAATTCATGTTGTCTTGCTTTATATAGCAGGTCCTACAACTGCTGTCTGAATGCACTCTTTTCCTCACTATAACAACCCTGCTGTGGGGATAGGCTGAGATTATGAATAGTGCTCTATCATTAAGCTGGAGTCTGATTGCCATGAGTCTGCCACTAATTGTGATTACATCCTTTAATGCCTTCTGAAGCTTCTTCTTCAACACAGTTTCCACACCACTTCTAGCCTGTACTCCTCCTGACTAGTAGACTGTGTATCCCAAGCCATGTGTCTTTGCTGTACAGCCCTTCCATCTTGTCTCCTGGATACATTGGATGTCAAGCCTCCTCCTTATTATCATGTCAGCCACTTCCAAGCTGCATCTTGTCAGTGAACCTACAATGAATGTAGCAATTCTTAGTTCATGATTAGCAGATTGATTGGTTTTGCGTCCAGCTTTCAATCAACAGAGCTAACTCAAGCTGGGCAACTGGACACCAGCCGGCCACTAGCTTATTGAGCCAGCATTGCTGGGCTTTTTGGTGGGCAGACACTGGCCAATAGGGGCATATCCACGTTTCTCACCATTAACTGCAGGTCAGAGTAGGCCGGGTCCTCAAACCATTTATCACCAATAAATACTGATACCCATTTGGTGACATTAACCAACACAACCAAATCATGTAGAGTCATATTTCACACTGAGTGGCTAGCCCTAGCACAGCATGCAGTCTGTGAAATGTGTTCATATCCTGAGGATACTGCACACCACAGTAGATGGCAGTTGGTCTATACAACTCTTCCCCCAGAGAGCACCATGTAGAGTCTTTGCTGCTACCCACAGTTTCATTCTTTTGGTGAGTCTGAGATGGAAACAGCTTGTTTTCCTGGAGGTGAGAGGAACCACACCAAGACACAGTTAGATAACATGTAAACTCCATATAGGCAATGGCAAGAGTTCAGGATTGGATCTTGTACCTTGGGCATGGGAGTCAAAGACCTTAACCATTATGCCAACTGATCGCTTAGAGCATTTGGATCTAACGATAAATTAAGAATGTGCTTTAAGTAACATAACACATATTTATTCATTTGTTTTTAGGCTCCTAACCTGTAGTGGAAGATCTTTGAAAAAAATTCTCATTTAATTTTCTTTTTTCATACTTGGGGGAATCAGAAGAGATTATTACTGTCAGCTCCAAGGCTGAGGTTGAAGGCCTCAGATCCAATATATTCTTCAGTTCAGAATGAATACCATCTAATTGACAGGACTTTCTCATAGACAGATTTTTTCTTATAATCTCTCAGTGCGTTATGACTGCAAACTGAGCATCTTTTATAACTGTGGACATTCTGCTGTTTAGCTACACAAAACAAGCAATGATCACACTTGACTTGGAACAGAATCTTGTTACGACATATACATTTTTGAAAGCATTGTCCATTTTACAAACAACAGATTTCAATAAATGCAGCTCTAGGGCCAAAACTAAACAACTGCATGACTTTTTATATTTAGTTATTTATATTGTTTTTGTTTACCTTATTTGTCCATCTGGGTTTAGTGAAAAAACCCTTTTCAGTGGAGACCTGGGGAAAAAATCTCCAACCTATTACAAACATTTTTAAACAGACATTCAGTAATATATATGAACAGGCATTAAACAATATACAGTAATAATCACACATTTTGCAATTAGATTACTTTCATATGAAAGTAGAGGCAATTATTACAGTATAAAAGATACTTATGCATTGGCAAGGTTCAATACTGAGCATTTGAAGAGGTATATTTGTAGATTTATTGCACAGATAATAGACTGTGCTTAGTGCTTAGAAATTCAAATAAATGAAAGTAAGGGAAGGAATTATGTAGGGCAGAAATGTTAATATTGTAGTTAAGAGGTGAGCTGGAAAGCAAATTCAGAGAATTATTTATATATGGCTATTATGCGGTTTATATTAGAAGTATAGGGTGGAGGGTGAGCAGTGTCACAAACTAATGTGTATGGGTGTGAGCTGTTAGTAAAGCTATTCACATCTTGGTGAAGACTGGTTGTGGGGTATAGGATTCTGAATGAAGAAAAATGGACTAGCGATATGTCTAACTGAAGATAACAGTAGCATTTATCCTGAAGATGTACAAGAGTAGATCCACTGATTTGATAGATGATGCTTGTGCTTTATATGAGTTTGCATTCTGAATGGATTCCAGTGTTATTGGAGTGTGGTTCCTTAGTTTAGCTACACTATTTAAATAAAGAGAGTAACCTGCAATATTGGATAAGTTGGTTATAGCAATCAGTGATTTTTCTCTAAAGAGTAAAATTCTATTGGAGGAGTAGTATTGTATTAAGTTGTTAAGGGCTGAGCAATTTTCAGGATTTTAGAGAAGTCTGTGCATTGTAGTTAGCTGAGAAAGAGATAAGGATGTAGAAGTTCTAACCAGTTTAATTCTCTGAGGGTTAGACAGTCCCCAGGATTCAGCAAGCTCTAAACGGTGTGCAGGAGTAGTGCAAGAGCTGCTGCGGGCAATATGGCCAACATGGAATCCAGGAATGAGCTTCCGGGATGTGCGTGAGCATTCCTGCACTATTCCTGCATGGACACACCCCCTGTATGCTAATTACCTCATTTGCTGGTGAAAACCATGCAAATGAGGTGAATTAGTGATCCAGGAAGCAGGTAGGCGTCTGTGCAGGAATAGTGTAGATTGCAGAAATGTATTCAGCCAGTAGCTGAATACAAAATGGAGGCATGACAGCTCGTAAAAAAATCATGTATTATAAGGGTTAGGCATGCCAATGGCCAAATATATGGCCACAGGCATGAAAACTAGTTTCAAAATTATAAAAAATAACTTTTTTTTGGCCAATTTCAGACGTTTAAGCATAGGACAGTGGTGCGCAAACGGGATAAGAAAAAAAGCTGGAAATAAGCTTTTAAACCAAAATCATCATTTTGCCATAATAGTCAATGGCATGTATAACACAACAAGACCATGGAATAGTGGTTGCTAATGGGGAAGGCTGAGTGTCAGTTTTGTAACCATGCAATAGCAGTCAGTTCTACCCAAATGAGGGGAATGATACTGAATCGCAGATTTCCCCACAGTGCTAGCTTGCAGCCAACTGTGTAGGTGCAATATCACCATGGTCTAAGCCTAAGAGCTAGATGACCTCCTGAAGGGGAGTATCATGACTGCTGTAAGCCTATTGGAGCTCTGTGGCCTGTATTTGCCCTTAGCTAAGCACAGCAAAGGAAGGGTTTAAAAAAAAAACAGGAAATAGCAGCTCCATTCACATCTAAGCACTGAGTTTGCGCGGCGCGCCTTGGGGCTTAAACGGGAAGGCATTGGGAAGGGAAAACAGCAGTAGGAAGGTAATCAAGGTGAACTAGCATAGCTGGCAGGTGAAATGTATCAGAATCAGCCAATTACACAGGCAGCAGCCAAGCACAGCACACTACTATAAACTATGCAAACACCTTTCACTCTGTTTTTTCCCACAAACTCTACACCACTGCTGTACACAAATGGGGAAATATTACCAGACAAAACTAACAAAATGATAGGGGCTGCTGTCACTCTCATACATCAATATGGGGAAGAGGCTGAGGGTGGTGAGGATGAGAATGCTGATGACCAACCCACAGTGAGGAGAAGGAGAAGAGTGTACAGACCCAGGGTAACCTACCAGGGGCTACATGAACTGGAGATAGTGGAGCACTATAGGGTAAACAGGGACCTCCTACAGCAAATTGTTGAGCTTTGCCGGCCACGCCTCACACACAGAACCAACAGTGGGGAACCCATCCCAGTGGATACCAAGGTATGTGTAGGTTTAAGAATACTAGCCACAGGTACCTTCCAAAGGCCATCTGGGGAAATCATGGGGATCTCACAGGTATCAGCATCCAGGTTACTCCACCAGTTCCTGGATGCCATGTCAGCACATGTCGGTGAGCACATATATTTCCACAACACCCGTAAGGCATTGACTAGCAATATGCGTCTCTTCCACCAAATAGCAGAATACCCTGAGGTAGAGGGTGCTATAGACTACACACACATACACATCAAAGCACAACCCGGTGAGGGGGGTAGGATCTACTTAAACCGCAAGGGCTTTCCCTCCATCAACTGCCAGGTCATGTGTGATGCCCAGGGCATTATAATGAATGTGTGTGCTGGCAGCCTTGGAAGCTATCACGACTCCCACATCTGGCATATGACGCAGCTGTACCAGAGATTTGCCAGTGGGGACATCCTATATGGAGAAGGAGAAGAGTGTACAGACCCAGGGTAACCTACCAGGGGCTACATGAACTGGAGATAGTGGAGCACTATAGGGTAAACAGGGACCTCCTACAGCAAATTGTTGAGCTTTGCTGGCCACGCCTCACACACAGAACCAACAGTGGGGAACCCATCCCAGTGGATACCAAGGTATGTGTAGGTTTAAGAATACTAGCCACAGGTACCTTCCAAAGGCCATCTGGGGAAATCATGGGGATCTCACAGGTATCAGCATCCGGGTTACTCCACCAGTTCCTGGATGCCATGTCAGCACATGTCGGTGAGCACATATATTTCCACAACACCCGTAAGGCATTGACTAGCAATATGCGTCTCTTCCACCAAATAGCAGAATACCCTGAGGTAGAGGGTGCTATAGACTACACACACATACACATCAAAGCACAACCCGGTGAGGGGGGTAGGATCTACTTAAACCGCAAGGGCTTTCCCTCCATCAACTGCCGGGTCATGTGTGATGCCCAGGGCATTATAATGAATGTGTGTGCTGGCAGCCTTGGAAGCTATCATGACTCCCACATCTGGCATATGACGCAGCTGTACCAGAGATTTGCCAGTGGGGACATCCTATATGGCCACCTAGTGGGGGATGCTGGTTATGCACTGTAACCGTGGCTGATGACACCCATCAGATATGCACACACACCTGAACAAGAGCTCCATAATGAGGCACACACACAAAACAGAATCATAATAGAGCATGTGTTTGAGATGCTCAAGTCATGGTTCCAGTGTCTGGACATATCCAGTGGAGTCTTGAAGTACTCTCCAGCTACATTGTATGTGCCATGCTACACAATATGATCCTGCAGAAACAGCTGCAGCAGGAAAAGTAAGGGCAGGGACACACAGTCCCCCACCATTGCCAAGGCCAGAACAGGCACAGACTGACTCGGAGGAGGAACAACCTGAGCCTGCTCCTGTAGGCAGAAGGAGGCATGCCCAGTATGTTCAGGCTTTGGCAAAGAGGCAACGCATAGCACATACACTGACACGGTAGGAACCCAGAGAATGACACCTCTCTCTGACTCGCATATACAGTAAAAGGTATGCCAAACATGACACTACCTGTGCTTAACCATATATAGGGAGTGTACTATGTGCATCCAACATAGTCATCCCTCCAGGACCATCCTCAATACTGGCACAGCCACAAGGTAAGTCACTCTCCCTATCAATCACTGAATGGAGTAGTATGTTCTGCTACTTGTATCTATGGTATGGATGTGCACATGCAAGGGAACAGGGTGGCTAAATGGGATGGCAGCAGATAGTGGACACCTATATGAGCAGCATGAAATCCATAACAAATACTGGTGTCAACATAGTAGGCAGTACTAGACAAGGTGACAAATCCCACTGCAGGACATGTGGTGTCCCAAATGTGTGTCCATAGGTCACACACATGCATGTCAGTGAGGCTCACATGCCCAACAACAGTCTCAGCCAGCAGGTCAGGTGTAGATGACCACAAAGAAAGGCTGTGCTAAGGCCCCCGATAGATGGCAATGGAGAAAAGCCCCCCTCCAGATCTACACAGACAGACTACAACAGGTCAGGCAGTTGGATGATAGTTCTGAAGGGTAAGAAGTCTGAAACTGAAATGTAGGTCAATAAAACCTAAGATCTGTACTCCACTGATATACCTCTAGTCTGTATGATAGGTCAGAATACAGAATGAAATGGAAGCCAACAGAGTACCTAAAATAACAGTAGAGTCATAGCAAATGTTTATATTTGTCAGGTGTGCCCCACCCCACAATCCTACGTAGAAATGTAGTAACATGTATGTGTGGGTATAATAACAGTGGAGCACAGATTACCAGAGCTGACCAAATTAGCAGGATAGATTGTTGCACGTGTACAATATGCAGGGCTTTGTGTGTTAGGTTGTTGTGTGTTGTATATTGTGTGGAAGTGGTCAGCATGTAGGTATGTAGGGTTGTGTCCCAGTGGCCTATGGCCAGTACTGTTGCTGACAGGGCCAAGTTCTGACAACTGCAGTGCTACATACAATGAATCCCAGCGAGACACAATCCAGCAGTAATCCATGCTAACTGTTCAGATGTAATATCTGTCACCATCTGAAAGATGGACATGCCATGAATGTGGGCCCAGACATACACACAGTACACAGGTGGAAGTAGCCTAGACAGAGTATATAAAATGTTACTGTCAAATGGACACACCTTTAGAATTGTACATACAGGTTAGCAGCACATTAGTTGTCTGTGTAGTATGGAATACTGATGCAGTCTGGCCAAACACTGGCAGACCACAAAAGGCACAGTTATAAAATACTGAGAAACTGCTGATGTCCCCGCACAAGCCAACATAAGGGGAATGTCCCACATATATCTGTGAGTCAGCTGCAAGAAACTTCCATAGCAAACATGCACTCAGCTCACCCCACCATCAGCCAAAGGTTCATCACAGGTCATATCCCTGCTGTTGGGAATAATGAGTACAGTATGACACCAATTTCTGTATGGGAATACCCAAAGAATGCAGCATGCTGAAGAGGTGTCCCATGCAGGTGTGTCCCTAGCTGTAAGCAGCACCCTGCCAGCATCCACACCAATGGATTAATAAGGACAGAAACTATTGCCATTAACACCTTGCACACCTACCCTGTCACCTCAGGGGAATCCAGTGGCTTGCAGCCTGGGACTGTATGAGTGACAGAATGCACTGGCCAGCTACAGATGGCCTGCATCACTACCAAATGTCCTACAGTCCTCTGTCAAAGGCCTGTGCCTCACCTGTACTGCCAATGTATGTTATCTCATGGAGTCCCAAATAATGACATAACACAGTCCACAGAACATAAATGCAAGGCCATGTCGACAAATCCCAGTAGCATGCCCACCATGTCCTACTGCATGAACTGTGGACCAACCCCTAAATACCGTTGGGATGAAGGGATAACTATAGGGATACTTATCAGATATCACTTGCATAATTAGGAAGAGGATAGAATAACAGTGGGGGGGGTAGAAGCATCGACGCCATGGAGTGTGTGAAGTCTGAAACTCTGATGTGTGCCCATACTATCCATGCCTGCAAACTCAGGAATGGGTGGCTACAAACCTGCTTGTAAACCACAATGTGAAGGGGAACTAAGCAGATATATAAGCCCTGCCTCTGGGTAACCTGTGTGAATCTGTACAGTTAAGAAATATGGCCACAGCAGGATATGGCCATTCTGTTACATCGATAGATGTACAAGCAGGGGATCCTCAGCCACCACAGTACCAAGGTGCTGGACCATTTACACAGACCCATCAGCAAGTGTCTGCAGCTCCCCCTCCAAAATGGCATGAGTGTGCAAGAATATGTAAGCTGCAGACCACAATACTGGACACAGCTTTATTCATCTTGTATTCCCCAGGAAATTACTGTGAGCAAATAAGTATATCTGTCAGTAGTTGATGACATAATACATCACAGTGTAGAACAGTACATATGTCTGAATATCTCTGCTAACACCAAAACCATGTAGCACAAGAAGCACAGACACAATTAGTTACAGTATACTACTATCCTTTGCCCATTGTGGCTCCATATTGTCAACCTATTTACAGATATCCTGCAGAAACAGGTTGCTAGCTGTAGGTGTAGAGCACACATGCCTGCACTGGAGTACAACCTGCCTGTAATGGAGTCACTCATTCAACACAGATGTTCATACTGGGCATACTCTCACACAAACAAAGCCCATGTCTGACAACAAAATACAGAAGGGTAATACTGGGCATGCTCCCCATGAAGCCCATGTCTGACAACAACAGTGGACTATAGACATCTGTCAGTCGCAGATTTCTTTGCACACACACCACATTGCACACCATTCATGCTTTGCACACACATTGGATAGGAATACACACATATATCCAAGGACAACACACTATAATAGGTCAAACATACACAGAGATGTGGGAAGAGAGAGACAGACAGTGACAAAGAGCTTCCCATCATGAGGCCTGTCCCACCCACCACACATCCAACTCACATGATGTACCAATGTCTATCACTGTAGACATTTGCTTCTGGTAGCCCTCAATACTATAGCGTCTGTGGTGCTTGTGATAACTGTGTAACATGACAGTACAAGTCATTATTCATCTAGCAGTCATATACACAATCCTGTCAAAAGTAAAGTTGTGCGTGACTGAGTGTTGTGTGTGTGCTTACAGAGGAATGGTTTAAGGCCCATTCACACACACTGCACTCCCCATTGCCCTAGTTTAGCTAGCCTGCTGATGTCAGCTACCTTGAAATACCCCTTTGGAGAAGGTCATCCCTATAAGCTCTGTGGCGCATGCAATAACTGCGTAATGCTCTAGCATGACATACTAGTTAGGTAGGAGTTCTAATCCCAGACATGGCAACTGTGAAAGTGTGTGTGTGTGTGTGTGTGTGTGTGTGTGTGTGTGTGTGTGTGTGTGTGTGTGTGTGTGTGTGTGTGTGTGTGTGTGTGTGTGTGTGTTTGTGTGTGTAGGGATCAATGATTTTGAGACCATTTACAGACACTACACCTCCCAGTGCCCTACTTTAGCAAGCTTGCTGATGTCATTCACCTTGAAATACCCCTTTAGACAACAGTTAGCCCTATATGTTCCATGGCATGTGCAATAACTGTGTAATGCTATAGTGTAACATATTAATTAGGTAGGAGTTTTATTCCCAGACATGGCAACTGTGAAACTGTGTGTGCTTGTGTGTGTAGGGATCAATGATTTTGAGGCCATTCACAGACACTACACCTCCCATTGCCCTACTTTAGCAGGCCTGCAGATGTCATTCACCTTGAAATACACCTTTGGACAAAGGCTAGCCCGATAAGCTCAGTGGCACGTGCGATAACTGGGTAATGCTACAGTGTAACAAACTAGTTAGATAAGAGTTCTAATCCCAGACATGGAAACTGTGTGTGTACTGGTCAATGATATTGAGGCCTTTCAAAGTCACTACACCTCCCATTTCCCTACTTTAGCAAGCCTGCTGATGTCAGTCAACTTGAAATATCTCCTTGGATAAAATTCAGCTGTGTAAGCTCCATGGCACATGCAATAACTGTGCAATGCTGTAGTGTGATGTACTAGTTAGGTAGGAGTTCTAATCCCAGACATGACAACTGTGAAACTCTGTGTGTGTACAGACTAATGATTTTGAGGCCATTCACAGTCACTACACATCCCATGGCCCTACTTTAGCAAGCCTGCTGATGTCAGTCAACTTGAAATACCTCCTTGGACAAGATTCAGTCCTGTAATCTCCATGGTGCATGTAATAACTGCGTAATGCTATAGTGTGATGTACTAGTTAGGTAGGAGTTCTAATCCCAGACCTGGCAACTGTGGCACTCTGACTGTGTACAGATTAATGCTTTTGAGGCCATTCACAGTCGCTGCACCTCCCATTGTCCTACTTTAGCAAACCTGCTGATGTCATCTACGTTGAAATGCACCTTTGGAAAAGGCCTACACCTATAACCTCTGTGGTGTGTGTCATAGATGCAGAACAATGTAGTAGCAGTAATTACACAGCTATGGGTTTGACTCTCATCTGTAGCAAGCGTTTGTGTGTGTACCTCAAAGAATTGGTCATCATTTACAGCTAGTACACATCTAAGAGCCTACTTTAGCAGTCCTGCAGATATCATCCACCTTACAAGTATCTGTTGCGAAGCCTAAACCATGTCAGGTCAGTAGTGCGTGTGGTAAATGTGTAACATAATGGTCTGTAAAGGTTGTTAGATAGAGATTTGAACCTCACCTCTAGCAAATGTAAATGTGTGATTAAGGTAAAATTATTTTTGGGATCTTTCACCCACTACATCACACAATACCAGTATTTACAAGGGCTGGTGATGTTCCTCACCTAAGAAGTACCTTGGGACAACATCTATCCAATACGCTCTGTGGTGCATGTGATAAATGCAGATCACTGTAGTAGCAATACATAGCTAAATAGGGAGTTGAATTTCAGTACTGGCAAGTGTGTATGTGTGTGTCTGTCTGTTATCAATATCCTGTGTGAAGGTTGCTATGATTGTGTAATGACAGGATGCATTGTGGGGTGGGTTTTGCTAAATTATTATATTGAGGACCTACTATATGTCACAATGTCCACCTTACAAGGACAACAGATGTCAAACAGCAGGGAGGCTGGTGTAGAAAATCCATAGCCCTACGTGTGACATTATGGATCAGTGAAAAATATAGGCAACCCTTGTATAATGTCTCATGCACAAACACACTTGGCTTGGCAACAACCACTATATTGGTAGTTCCCTGCTTATTGCCCACAGATGGTAACCACGATGTGATTGCAGTGGACTACATGCCCGTTGACCACAACACTGCCACTGACATCAGAATGTACTGTGATGTGTAACATCTCCTGAATGAGAGTGTGTGTTATCCAGCAAGTAAAAGGGCATGGCACCCTGTTCCATCCCTGCAATAAGCAAATAAATGCTTACAGTGGTCCTTTGCTATGTTCCCCACTGGACGCCTGCAACAACTGTAGAGTCTGCAAATGTAATCCACAAAAGGAATACCATGCCTTATACACTTGCCTTGTATGGACAGATGCCACTAACTCCACTGAATACCTGTATCATGCTGTCAATGTAGGTGCAGGCACAACCTCAGTTCCATAGCCAGGTCTCACCACATGAGGTCAGAAATGCCACATCAGATGATAACAATCTGTCCACACAACATGCCCCAGAGACTCCAAGTACACTACCACACGTCACAGAACATGCATGTGGGACATGTGCACAACCCAGACACTGTCTGTGTTATGGAATATAGATCACAGACATGGCAGGCATTGCACAGCACTGGCCACCCACAATAGTAACCCAGATGAGTGGATGGTGAATACAATACCCACCTGTGTGGGCCAATCCAGGGACTACACCCCTAAGCCATGCTGAAGACCATTGTCATGTGGCCTGATGCCAAGGTATTCTCTTTGCCTAGCCTTGTACAGCCTTCTGGCACAGTTAACTACTACACACCTGTGAAGCAATGAACCCATGCATGTCAGTAATGGCAAGTGTGTATGTGTCCGTGTGTGCATGTGTGTATGTGTTTGTGTGTGTGTGTGTGTGTGTGTGTGTGTGTGTGTGTGTGTGTGTGTGTGTGTGTGTGTGTGTGTGTGTGTGTGTGTGTGCGTGTGTGTGTGTTTGTGTGTGGAGATTAATGATTTTGAAGCCATTCACACTCACTACACCTTCCATTGCCTTACTGTAGCACGCCTGCTGATGTCAGTCACCTTGAAATAACCCTTGGGCCATATATCAGCCTGATAAGCTCTGTGGTGCATGTGATAACTGCATAATACTGTAGTGTAGCAAACTACTTAAGTAGGAGTTCTAACCCTGACCCTGTCAACTGTGATAATGTGTGTGATTCCCTGAGAGAGTGTGGTTGTATCTTCCTTGTCACCTGCTTTTGTGGACAGTCACATGTACTACACTTCCCTTATCCATCTTTTATCACTGTTGCTAATGTCACTCACCTTCAAAGACACCTTTGGACAGCTCTCCAACATGTAAGCAATGTGGTGAGTGCAATAACTGCATAACAATGTAATAGCACTGCACAGTCAGGTAGGGGTTTGAAACTCAGCACTGGTAAGTTGGTGTGTGTGTTATCATTGCCCTGTGTGGGTGTTGGGGTGATTGTATAATGACAGAGTCCATTGCAGTGTGAGTTTTGCCACATCATTATATTGAGGAGCTACATGTCCCTTTGTCAACATTAGAAGGCCATTTTCTAAACATTGTAGAGATTGTTGTTAACAAGCCTCAGCCATAAATGTGTACAACCATGTGTAAGTACTATGTGACAGTATGGATTAGTACACAATATAGGCAATCGTCATAATGCCCGGATACCACTCTCCACCCATGAATCATACACAAACATGCTTGGCTCTTACTCTCCTACTCCCTTCCTTTCTTACTTTGTCTCTGTCTGTCTCTCTCACTCCCTCTCCGGTGGATGTAGAAGGGTACACCTGCTTTGCTTAGGCAGCAGCTTGAGTTTTGTAAGTGATGCTCATGATCAGGTGATGGCCTGTGCATTAATTGCAGTCTCCCACTAGCTAATTGCATGTGGAACAGCTGTGGTATCATTCCTATAGCCAATTGCATGGAAACATACTCCTATAACTAAGCACTTCATGTGTGTGTGTTAGGGGGTTTCATTATTAATTGGGCTGTGCAGATGTGGCATGTGTAGATATGGGGTTGCCCTAGCTGTGTTGGTGATGTGTGTGTGTATGCATGCACACAGTTCTGCCATGTGGCTGCCCTATACAGGGGTTTGTTGGACAGCTGCAGACCATACCTGGCAGGGTGTGCAGTTCACCATCTCCAGCCATGGACACAAGACCTGTGCCTGCCAGGGGTTCCACAGGCACTACCAGGTACAAGCCAAGATATGGTATGCTCCCCTGATGATGACATATTTTTGCTGGATCCGGGCACCTCTTGGGACCAGCCAAGGCCATGTGCACATGGCCTGCTATTTTGTGGTGTGAACAGCACCCCCCCCCTGCAGTGCTGGTGCTGGTACTGCCACTACAGGAGTGGCTCTGACTTGTTGCATGTCCACATCGACTGCCACCTGTTGGTGTTGCTGACCTACGTCCACGTGGCTGTTGCAGTACTCCCACCATATGCTCAAGCACAGACATTGCACAGTCGAGGATTCCCACCATCTCACTCAACCGTCTATCCAGGACCTCTGCAAAATAACGGTGGTCACCTGCAAGATCATGGATGTTGTCAATAACAGCAGAATGAGTAGCACTCTGAAGCCTCAGACCCTGTCTAGTATAACATTCCATATGTGCCTGCACCTCCATGATGGCCTGAAACATGCATCTGGTGACACCAGCTGTGGCACTTCTGCCAGGGGCATGATGACCAGCAGCCCTCCTATGAGCACCCCTGTACATCTGCCTGTGTGGTACATCACCGGGCATCTGGCTATGGCTGCTGTGTCCAGACACACTTGCCATAGTCACCACACTGTCCTGTCCCATGCCACCACCCACCAACTGTCCCTCATCTTTGGCCACTGGTGATGGGGTTTGTATAGGCAATGTGGCTGAGTGTGGGGATGGGGTGGATAACAGTGGGATGTCAACCAATGGCACAGCTTCAGCCCCTGACAACCCTGCCTGTGCCTTACCATACCTATCATCATTGTCAGAGTCTGTATGGACACTAACATCAGTTTGCCTGCAGGAGGGACCCTGACCCACCTCGCCACCTGTGAGGGAAAAACAAGAAACACACTTTTAAGACCTGTATGTCATTGCTTAACTGTATACACACACACACACACACACACACACACACACACACACACACACACACGCACGCACACACGCACGCATGCATGCACACACACACACACACACACACACACACACACACACACAATCTCACACACAAACACACACATGCACTTACAGGTGAGGTTGCACAAAGATATTACACACAGACCTCTCATTACCCATCTGTCAACATGCATAACATATGGCACTCAACAGCCCACACTACAGCAATAGTCAATCCCTGTTACCAACATTATATATCTCTGTGATGCATGAGCTGTGTTAGTAGGTGATGCCCCTTCCCCTGGAACACACTGCACCCATGTACACAGTATTGCTGTGCACCTGTTCAGCACCCTGGCATGTACTGTGCACCATACCTCACAGGTGTTCATGCCATTGCTGAATGTGTATATGTGTGTCAGTTATGTTTGCTTTGCTGCTCACAGCCCCTACGTGTTTATCCAACACATACCTGGGATGATATGTGGACAGATATCAATAGTGAATGCCTGATGTCTGATTTGCAGATCTCATCATCAGTGGTGCATGGATGAGCAATAAAATACAATTACACTGGCAACCTTCAAAGCTTATTATGGCTATGAGGAGTATACACACCCTTAATGACATGGCACCCTCTTCCCTGATATGCCATGGGGCCACAATACTGCATATGTTAACATTACACAAACCTGATATGTGACATATGACCTGTGCAAGCAAATGCAGTATCAAACAAATGTGTTAGTTGTGCAGATGCTGATTGAGATGCATACAATATGTGGGTGCATAAGTGTGCACACCCTTAACATGATGATTTGTTGCATCAACTAAGTGTACTACAGCAATCATTATTCTTGGAAGGGGTATACTAGCATGGCTCATCTACACTTGCCAGTATTTGGTCACTCTGCCCTATAAATGTCCGCCAACTCTACAAGATTGCAAGGTCAACTCATGCGCACAGCCCTTGGAGGTCACACAGTGCCTTCACTATTGCTGTGGAGTCAGGGTTATGTCTCCCACAATTCATGACCTTGACTGTGTGCAGTCACAGACATTCTTAGCAAGCTTTGGATGTCTGCTTCAGATCACTGTTGTGTTTCAGGATGACACCCCTCCCCATCCTCAGCCCTTTTGCAAATGCTTGACAACTATGGGCCAAACATGAGTGTCATTTTGTAGTGTCCCAAATTCAGAACAGCATGTGTACCGGCCATGTCCCTGCTAATGAACAGCAAACATACAGGTGTACACGGGCACCAGCAAGGTGCAGATGGGGATGGTGGGCCCGAGCTGGAGTGAGGTATTGCTTGTGCAGCACATGTATCTTAATTGATACTGTCTGTAGGTTTTGAACTTGGTCTTGGTACACCATTACACATTGCAACACATGCCTTTGGGAGACATTTGATGTTATGCATATGCTACCTGTAGAGAGCCCTGGCTGATGTTTCATGTGGAACAACTGTCCCATCTGATTACCCTAACCCATGGGCCACACTTATGCAGAGTCCAGGTGATTAGCGACACAGGTACTGCACAGCTAGTACTTGCTAGACATTCCTGCAACTCCCTCAGTGTTTTGGCATGTTTCTAGGCAGCCTCCATGACCAGTTTGAAACGTGTCATCATCTGTCTTGGCTGGCCATCTGTTTATTTTCTACATTAATGCTGTTCCATACTTCTTCGTCACATACATGAATGTCTGCACTGTTTGCCATGGTATATGCAATGGTGAGGTAAGGCTACATGTCCCACTCCTGCATGCTACCTATTGGATATAGGATCCATTCTATGGCTTGTAAGATGTGTGCAAGCCATGGCTGCCTCTGTTGCAGGTGAGTGGGCAAATGTGATGGACATACATCTTGGACAGCAGACCATTTCTTGGAGTGACATTGAGGACCTGTACTTGATGGAAGGTGCATACTCATGAAAAGTGAATGCTGTCAGTACCTCAAAAGCTGCTTCCACAATATGTTATTTGGAGTTTGTGCAAGCATATGCTTCCAGTGTTTAAGGTATGTATTCCCCATATTTGCCATCCTAACATAGGATTCCATAGTACACATTCATTGCTCATGTTAGGACCACATTACAGGCTGTAAGGGTTGTGGAATGTGGTTTTGTGATATGCCATTGTGGAGATCTGTAACAGTTGCCATTGTAATAGTGGTATATACACTGTTGTAGCACTGTATAAGGGTGATGTTTCAGACATGTTCCTACTGTAGGCCATTTGTCCCACCATTACATTCATTGCTGTGCACACATCTTGCAATGACAGGTTGTTAGTTATATTGCAGGACTCTTACATATCCTTCAGATATGCCACCATGGTGACCACTGTGATGCAGTGCAGTTAACAGCAACAATAAGGGAACATGTACAGCATGCATTATGGGTAGGTGTGTTAAATGTGTACATGGCAAATGCCATGGCCATAACACTTCCAGTGTATTGACAAACCTGAACAAACAACACCATACTCACCAGCTTCAGGCTGCTGCCCCAGAGGTATACCAGAGAGATCTCATAGCTGTGTGAGAGATGTGATGTCAGTAGCCACACCTGTGGCATTGGTACAGGGTGGGACCAGCATTTCAGTACAACAGTACACACCCACAATACTACAGATTATGCACATCTGTTCATTACCTGACTGCAGCAACAGACTATATATATTTTATCTCACATATGCATGATGAAACTTTACAGATGCAGATGGATAAGCAACAGTTGTCTACTGATGTGCCCTGTGGCCTTACCTGCGCACTCCTCGTCCATTGTGTGGGTAGTACCCACCTCCACAATGCTATCAGCTGGGTCTTGGCTTTGCTGGCGGGCAGATGCCCAGAGGCTGGCAAGGAGCTCCTCAGCATGTGTCTGGGGGGGGCTAGATGGCATGACCCCCCCATGTGGCTAGCTGGTCTTTCCTAACTGCAGCAGCATGCTGACAGGTGTTAGCAGATGAGGTCAGTGCACCGATGTTGGACCTGCTTAGAACTGCAGTTATGCAGGCCAACAATGTTTACCCTGTGGATGAGCTTGTTCCTCAGGGCAGTCCTCTCCTACATATCATGGGCTGTACGGCCAAAGAGGGTGTGGTGGTGCTGCACCAGGTAGTTGATAATCACATAATTTTCCTGGGGGGAATAAACTGGCAGCCACTCTCTAGACATGGTGCCTGAAAGACATAAGAGGATAAAAGGTCTGAGGACCTCATATTGCAAGGATTTAATAGTTATTAATTGACATCTCTGTCCCCCCCACCATATCTGCAAACAATAATCTGAACACACAACTCAATGGATATGTTTACAGCAAACCTATTGTTGGGACATATATCATACTGTACGACACATATTGCAATGTGTTTCTCGTCATGTTCCATGTTAAAACACTATCATTGGTGGCTTGTTGCTAACAATGTCACCTGCATGCCATTGTAAGGGCCACTATGGTTCCATATATGCATGTGTTCTGTTTGCTATGTGACTGCTATAAATCTAGTGTTTTGTGTTAATGGGGATATCTATGCATGCTGATAGAAGTAATCCTGGATTGTGTGGACTATTACTACCCACATATGTTCTATAACTGTGACACAATAGCATGTTTGGGAAGCCTGTTCCCAGCAGAACCACCTCTCCCACCTCATCTAGCCATGTTACCAGGCCAAAGCCCATCTGGGACCCGCCCCGGGACCTCATCATCTGCTGGTCCTGCAATACCTTCAGGTGGAACCACCTTAGGGGATGGTGTTCGTTCCCCCGCCTGGGAGCACACAAAGACAGGATCCTGTCACCTGAAGTCAGTTCCAGTGTCTGGTGCATAGGGAGCTCCACAGAGACTTGGGAGATCTGCTACACCACCATGAGGCCCTCAGTACACAATTATAGTGTCCGCATGTTCCTCCTGCTTAGCCCCCAGGTCAGACACCTTCAGGGCCATGAAAGTACAGTTGTGACTGCCCATGGTTGGGGACCTTGGTCCCACTGTTTCCATTTGGGGGCTCATTAGCTTCCACTTTCCAAACACCACTCCACATCCAAGGTGTTTACCCACTACATGTGTCATATACTGCCCATGTATGCTGTCTTGTCTATCTTCCAACCCAACCTACCTCCCCAATTATACCTACTATCCTTCCCCAACATACCAATCTCACTTTTGCAAACAAGGGCAATGTGCTCCCAACATGGATTTCACACCAGACATAACTGTCCATTTCGCACCCACTTACTACTGTACAAATATGTGTGTATAGATATGTGTGATGTTTTCTCAAACATATCATGCAGCACAGTCATTCAACAGTAGGGGAAATGTATTTATATATATATATATATATATATATATATGTGTGTGTGTGTGTGTGTGTGTGTGTGTGTGTGTGTGTGTGTGTGTATATATATATATATGTAGACATACACGTATATATATATATATATATATATATATATATATATATATATATATATATTATATATATATATAGTTTTATATATATAGTTTATATATATATATATATATATATGTGTGTGTGTGTGTGTGTGTGTGTGTGTGTGTGTGTCTATATATCTGTAGGCATACATGTATGTGTATATATATATATATATATATATATATATATATATATATATATACACATATGTATGGTTTACTATCAAAATGTCAACATGTCAACATTCATATGGTGTAATGTTCATATGAGCAACACATATGGTCGACACATGAATATTAAGTAGTTTATTTGGTTGACAGACAGTGCATTTGAATTTCTGTCGACATTATGTTGACAACAGGCAAGGATTTACCCTTGTCAGCACTGCTGTGCGATCTCGGAGTTGTAATATATAAGTAGCAGGGTGTCTGGGGGGACTACAACACAGAAGGGTGTCACATGTGGACACAGCCTAACATTACGGGGGGGGGGTATATATAGGGACAGATTGCAGGTAAGCCTATTACAAACCTATGATGTTTGTGCATGATACATTTGACATTAACATGACTGTTCTGCAGGTGGTGGGGTCTGAAACTCGTGTCTATCATAACTTCATTACGTCCACCTCCAGCTATTTGCCACACTATTATACATGTCTTGTGGTACAGAACACACACTATGATGGCTTACATCTTGTCATTCAGTGCTGATCTGCACAGTTGACAGGTATGGCCCACTGCCCACAGGGCCAGATGCTATGTCCATAGCAGTTGTTCAGCAGGACATCATTACAACAAGTCTTGATGGCACATATAAATCTTTCCATATAATCTATCCATTATTACAGACCAAGTACTATATTCAATTGCATGCATACATGTTTCACATGCTTGTTGTAGTATTGTCCTCTCTTCTATGTACACTTTATGTATCCCTTGTTTTATATAATTTTGTTTTGGTTTGGTTTGTAGTTTTAGTTTTCTCTCTCTCTCTCTCTCTCTCTCTCTCTCTCCACTACAGGGATTGAGCTGCTTTGAATAGGTTGCAGCATGGACTTTGTAGGTGATGCTCATGATCAGGTGATGGCCTCTGCACCAATCAGTGTTCACCACTTGATAATTGCATGCAGCCAGCTGTGTAGTGCTTCCAATTACCACTGTCATGCCAACCCAATAATATAAATTACTACATCATGTGAGTGTTGTCCCTTTATTTTTTCTGTATGGAAGACATCCTTCATCTGTGTGGACAGCAGTGTTACAGACAGCAGGTAGCAATACCTCTTACAACAGGACTTGCAGACACAGGCCAATTACATATTTGTATAAGGTTCCAGACCTACAGACAGTGTGAGTATTGTTGTTATATGCATTGCGTACCGCTAGTTTTACAGGGTTTGTGTGTACATGCTAGTTTTGCATGGAATGCAGTCTGTCTGCATAGCTCTCAACTGTAGGCCTATCCACATGATGGCCAGAGGACTGGCTGTTATATTTCATCTGTTCACCACACAGGTCTTGTATCTGATAGATCAGTGGCATTCTCTCTGTTGAGTGCTATCAGTACATGGCTACATCCATTTGTGTTTCTGACTTCATATTCCTGAGTAAGGGTATGTTGCAGCCAATCGTGTAACACCAGCAACTTTCACAGTATATAACAGCAATATTGCAAATATGGCCCTGTGTTCCAGCCTCTGTCCTCCACCTATATACCAGGCTTTGTCCAGATGTCATGCAGTAAGAGGTTAAGTAGTGACATATCATTATTTAGTGCTGGCATTCCTGCTATCATTCCAGTGATGTTGTGGACTCCAACACAAATTGTGGGGTACGGTCTATATATATATATATATATATATATATATATATATATATATATATATATATATAAGGGCTACAGCTGGACAAAATGTGTGTGACCTTGTACAGTCCAGAGGTCAGTGTATGTAAAAAACTGTTATATGCCCTTGTAAGTAATTCTATGAGGGATGGGTATGCACCATTTTTAACCTAGTCTGTTACAACATGTGAGGGATATCAATAGTAAGATATCTTAAGGTATATGACTGTACATTTTCATACATTTCACCATGGGAGCAGTGGTGGGCTAGTGCTTACTGTCTTACAGACAGTTCTGTTTGTCAGTGTGATAATGATGTTTTAAGTTAAGCATTATGTAACAGATGCATTTTCATTGTGACAACTTAATTCTTTCCCCCCCAGGGGATGAGTAATTAGAGGCTGCTGAACTACATCTGTAATTAATAAGTGTTGATTGATTCTTATCTTCAAGGCAAGTGTTTTTTTTACTGTTATACTACTTGAAGGTCTTAGCCTGGACACCAACATATGTTATGTTTTCAGATTACTATATTAAATGTTTTGTTTGAGAGTTGCATTACTCAGTTATTATGTATTTCAAACACCTGACTGCTATATGAAATGGCATATATAACTGAAATAGTACACAAATAAACATTTCTATGTATGCAGACTTGTGTGTGGTGTCATATCCTTTAACTTGTCTGTGGGTATATGTTTCATGCAACAATTGTCTTTTGTATGAAACACGCAAACCCTGGCCATTGTAAAAGGTGGCAACTGTAGGAATACTGGCTGTTCGATATGCTGTGCACCCTCTAGATATATATCTTCTTATACATATCTATAAGTAGTAATATATGTATATGTATGTGTACATACATATCTCTCTCTCTCTCTCTCTCTCTATATATATATATATATATATATACATATGTGTGTGTGTGTGTGTGTGTGTGTGTGTGTGTGTGTGAGTGTGTGTGTGTGTGTGTGTGTGTGTGTGTGTGTGTGTGTGTGTGTGTGTGTGTGTGTGTGTGTGCGTGTGTGTATATGTATAATTAGAATGTTTACTGCTTTCACATTGTACATTCCCTGTGGTACACAGACTGTTCTGCATGATATGTTATTGATATCATCCTGACATCATACAGCTGAGGTGGATTACTGTTAACTTGTTGTGGCTATGTTGTGTAGGGTCCTGGGTAAGAGACTTGCAAGTGTTGGTTACTGTGTTGCAAGGTAGATCTGTTCAGCTGTGGAGGAGGGGATGATATCAATAATTACACGTGGTACTTAATTTGGACCCCTTCACCTCCATTAACAGTGCCTTTGGTCAGATGTTTTGCAGTGAAAGGTTCAGACTGTGTATCCAATGTGCAAACGCAATATATATATATATATATATATATATATATATATATATATATATATAAATATATATATATATAAATATATATATATATATGTGTGTGTGTGTGTATATACATATATATATATATATATATATATATATATATATATATATATATATATATGTATGTAGACATACTCATATGTTGTTGTTGTGTCTTTCGGCTTTTCCTGGTTAGGGGTCGCCACAGCGGAACTCCGGCCCGCTAATGATTGGCAGTAGATTTTTACATGCCAAGTTGCCGGCCCTGACGCACAAGATGCTCTAGCTGAGAATTGAACAGGACGTCTTACTGTGAGGTGACAACCCTACCACAGCACCACCACCGCAGTAGACATATACACACACACACACACACACACATATATATATATATATATATATATATATATATATATATATATATATTTATATATATATACATCTACATATATAAATACATTTCCCTACTGTTGAATGAGTGTGCTGGATGATATGTTTGAAAAAACATCAACCTTATTGACATCTGAAATGGCTTGGTGGTAAATGACTTTGACTATAGTGTGCAGGGTTCCTGGGTTTGAGACTTGCAAGGGCTGGTTATTTTGCTGCTGGGCAGAACAGGTGCTGTTGGAGACAGAGTGATTAAGGCACTTTAAAGCAGTTGTAAGCGGGTTTGTGAGGGTTTGAGCGGAGCCAAGCGACACTTACACGATCTTAGCTTAGCTTACGCCAGCTTACGTCCGCTTACAGCTGCTTAAACCCGTGCTAATTTCAAATAAAGAAAAGAGAAAAAGGGAGATAGGAAAGTGGTGAAATTGTAGCAAGCAGGGGGACAAACAAGAGGAGAATCAGGTAGGGATGTGCAGGACGGGTGTAGGAAAGGACCATAGCTCTGCATTTCTTTGGCAGCAGCAGCTGCTTTCAATGTGGGCAATTTAGAATTTGGATCCTCCCACCCTACAGGGAGGTGTGTGGGCATCATACAATATGGATGATTGGTAGGGTTAGATTGTGTGATGGGTACATGTCTCTGGGTGAATTGCAGAGCTATGTATGGGATGTAATTTGTTTTTGTGGGACAGATGCCCTTTTTTAAGGTGAGAGTAGAATGTTAAGGAAGGATTATAGGTAAGTGAGGTGAGGGAGGTTTGGTAGGAGAGGTTGTATTTTCAGACAGACAAGACAGCAGACAGGGGCAGTGTATGACACATGGGGGTAAACATCTTGACGAGGAGGGTGGTTGGGAATCCGAGGCTCATGAAACCCCCAGATGGTAGTAATGGCACTGATGTCCCCACTCGATGGCAGTTACCACTACTCCTTCACAGCCCTGCAGGTGCTGTGCTGGGGGGCTGGGCTGAAGGGGCTGCCTGCCCCTCAAGCTGTGCCAGCCTGCCTTTCACTTGGTACAGGTGGTCATTCAGCTCCATCTGGAGGTCACTGTGCACCATGCCACAGACCTCGTCCTGGGTGAAAACATCCTCACCGTGCCCACTTGCAGGTGGGGGGGGTGAGCCCCATACCCTGCAGCTGTTCTACCTGAGGGTGGTGCAGGACCAGCAAATGAGGGAGGTCTGGGTTGGGTCCCAGACATGCTGGGACCCGGTGCCTCGGCCAGGTGGGGTGGGAGAGGTGGATCTGCTGGGATCTGCCTTTCCATACGTGCTATGGTGTGGAAATTAACAATGAATATTGGATAGTCATGCACAACACATTACAATATTAGTCAAAATAGCATGCATGGATATTCCCATTTACCCAACACAGTGCAGTTATAACAGTGCCATAGCAAACAAAACCCATGCATATATGGAATGGCATTCAGGGTTGCAACAGCATGCCAGTTAGTGGTATGTCTGGCAGACAATAAAATGATTATTCAACAGGGAATATTAGTATGTACACAGTTTAAACAATGATAAACCAAATGGAACAACGGTTCCACCAGTATAGGTTTGTTTAGGAACATACCCATGTTGGTTTCACTGTGATGGTTGGATCAGTTGAGTGGTGGGGGAAGGGAACAGATTCAATTGACAACTGCTATCAAGTATATTTGTCAGTACACTATTCACTACTCTACATTCTGACCACACTTACACTCTACTTGGGCAATGGTGCTGCTACAGCACACCAACAGCTGTAGATATCAACAGAGCTATTGTACCCTTATTTTAGTTATGCACATCAGAGCTGTTTCTATACCAATTTCCTTACCTGTGGATCATGTGCAGATGAACTGTGTGCACATTACATTGCTGTTTCTACACATATTTCAGATTCACATATTAGTTGTAGGCCCTGGAGTGTGTGTTGTGCCTTTCACATACATCTACTGTGACATTCTCTGTGTGCAGGTTTCTTGGTGACTCAGGAAACTATCCCTGACAGCGTGACACTTGAAGGGCTTGTCTGGGCCAGACTGCAGAGTGTGGATGTCTAGCTTGCATCTATTTGCAGGACTGGGGCTGATCAACACAGCAATTGTACAGCTTTCATAGTTATGCACATCAGACTAGTATTTCTATTCTGGTTTCTTTACCTGTGTGCCCTGTCTGAAAAATGTCATGTTTTGCAGTGCATTATTTTTTCTTTTCAGATTGCAGTTTAGAACCAGACTGAGATGATAGTGGTGGTCCCTGGATTCGAACAGTGGTGTGTGTGCAAAATTGAAATACAGGCCTAGTCCTTATCAGACTGAGCTACTGGAGAAGTGTTGTGTGTGGCTTGTGACATTTCTATCTAGTGCATATTTTTGTGGACAGTACTTTTATTATGACATGCTGCATTATTTGTTTCCCATTTTTAGTACAAATTATGCATACACAACAGACATTGGTGTCAGTGTTTGTGAAACTTGCACATTAGCTGGATTGCACATTTGACTGTTTTACAACTACATACTGCTATTTACACACAAGACACTGCTGGCAGACAAACAAGTAAAACACATTCTGATGGCAATATGTACTGCTGCTTTTTTTCATTTATTTGACATGCCCATTCTAAAGTATGCAGACAAGCAGTGCTAACTCAGTTTACCTCAGTTAATGCATTCTGCAGGACATACACATTGTTATTTTTCAGGTACAAGTGAGATGCCACACACCAGTGTTTGGGATCACCTTTATTAGTTTTGACATACATATCTGTGTACAACTCAGAAATCCACAATTACTATTCCTGCATGATCTACACAGGGGAATGCTTTTCATTTCTAACTGTTACAGTAGCCCTGACATGGCACTTTCTTGGCAGGTTCACTCAGACACACTCATATGTATTCTAATATTCATCTCCTGTATATTATACCTTGTTTGCTACTGACATCTGTATTACACAGCAGCTAGGAATACTCCATTGTAACACTGGCAGCCTGACACAGGCATTTATTCCTGACTTTTATAGCACAATTGCATATACAGGTGGTACTACCATTACTATAATATTGATTTCTTACTGCTAATAAGAAGGGGGTATTCTGTACTCACCATACCACTGATGCAGCCACGCCAGTCACTGGGCATGAGCCTCAACATTCTGGGACCTCTCCACAGCAGCTGTATGGGGAGACATCACACATTAATCACACCTGCACAGTCACAAGGTGAATGTTTTCCATACTTAGAGATACATAAGACTGCATACTTACAGACAGGTGGGACATCCTCCACTTGGGCTTCTTGGATCCACTGGTCCAAGAGTGCACTCCTCCTCTGCTTCAGGTCATTATAGTGGTGACGTACCTGCTCACCAATCCAGGATATGCCAGTGGCACTGGTGAGATCATGTACAAGCTGGTCCCAGGCCTCCTCTTTGTACTGTGAGCCCTGGTATGGGCCCTGCAGCATCCTGCCATCATGGTTTTTTACTAGGAGCCCAACCATGACCCTGGGCTCCTGGATGCCCCAACATTGCGCTCAGAAGCGAACACCTTCACCGACACCAGACATTTTGGTCCTGCTTTGAACAATCCCAAATGGTTATGGCTATATTCCCACCTGGGCAGTTTAAATAGGGACGTTTTCCCGCACTTTTTCTTGATTGGCCGGTTTTAATATGCTGAACTATGCTTAGCTACATGCAAACCCGCATAGCGATGCTTAAACCAGGTCAGCAAAGCTGAAATCTGGTAAGCAATGCTTACACTAGCAAAGCATTGCTTAAATCTATTTTTTTTCATTAAATTTATAAATTATTTTTTACATTTATATTTTACATATTCCCACCCCTACTTTGCTATACGTGAACCATATGATTGACATCTATCATTCAAATTCCTTAAAAGTTTATTAAATAATTTGGCAGAGGGGGGATGCGAACCGAGCATGTTCTACATGCTATACCATGGCAGTACCACTATGCTGCAGCAGTTTGAGGATGTTTTTTATCACAGTAGCACTTGTCTGTCATTTTCAGGATTTCAGCCAGGCTAAGCATAGCGGCGCGCCACGCAAACAAGCTGCGCACCGCTTAAATTTTGGATTTATTTTATGAAAAAAAATACATTTTTTAAATTGTTATTGCTTTCCTCTTGCCCTACTGCTTCTATGCATGTAGGGCAAGAGTGCATACATTTGGGAGTGTGCACTTGAAGGCTGCTGGCTTGTAGGTGTTTGTGTTTTTTTTTTTTTCAGTGTCTGCGGACACTGAAATGTTATCTACTTGCATTTCAATGTCTGTGGATAATCGTTTACTATATAATATTAGAGCCAGACTCTAATATTATATAACTTGACACTCATCTGTGTCACAAAGTGCCGTATGCCACTTTCTGATTGAAGGGGGAGTGTTACATGTTCAGGCACTGCTGACACACACCCCCTGCGTTCGCTCCTGTTTTCTATCCATTTAGATTAAATAGCAGCGTGTCTTCATGCATATGCAAGGCGCTCTGCTATTCTAAATGGACATGAACCACTCCATGCAAGAATAGTCTTATTCTTGCATGGAGCTTCATGAATCCTGAGGAGTGTGTTCTATTTTTATAATTTACTGCAAATATGGGTATTTTATTATAACATTGCCCAAGTCTGGATAGTTGCAAGACTTGCAGTTTAGTAAAGTTTGGAGCAGCAAAGAAGAAAGACAGCAGGAACTATACATCTTCTAGCTATGTCAGTGAGGCAGGTGTTTACTCTGTATGATGTACCTATTTTGATGAGTTTATAACCCCTTGTGATACATGGTGGTCAAATGTCAACTGGTCATCTATGATGACATCCAGTAATTTTGTGTAGTTTACTTGCCCTATCATGGTGCTGCTTGCAGAAAGGATAGTGAATAGTGTTGTTTTGGCAGAGTTGTTTTTTGGGGGTTAGAGAAGTAATTTAGTTTTATTAGGGTTTAGAAGCAGTTGTGAATTATTTAGCCATGTTTCAGTAAATAAGGATTGCTGTGTAAGGTCTTTGAGTTTAGAGAGAGAGATTTGGCATAGCAGATCAGGGTTGACTCATCAGCATATTGAACTAGGGTGACATTTTTTTTTTGTAGCAGTGTAGATGTTTTTGATGAAGCTGTTAAAAAGTATAAATCCCTGTGGGGTACCAATAGTTACTGGCAAGAAGGTAGAGAAATCATTTTTCCATTTCACTGTTGGTGCTCTGTTTGAGAGGTAGCTATGGAACCACTGCAGTGAAGAGCTGGTGAGTCTTAAGGATGAGAGTTTATGTACGAGTTTCTGATGGGAGACAGTATCAAAGGCTTGTGAGAAGTTTAGGAGGATGGTAGAGACTAAGCTTCTGGCATTTCTGTGGGTATTGACAGTACTAACAAAATTCAGCAAAGTCGTAATTGTGCTGTGATGAGGATGGAGGCTGTGTTTATATAAAGGCATCAGATGGTTATCTATTAGATAGTTGATACATTGGGGTCTATATTATATCCTTGAAAGCTATAAACAGCGAATGCTATCTACAGTGAAAATGTCGTGCATCAAAGTCACTATTGTGGAGGGCTGCACCCCCCCACACCCTCCGCTAATTATATACACCAACTCCAAGATCGCACTACAGAGAGGAAAGGGCACATTTTCTGATCTTCACTGTAGTGCAATCGCACTATTTAAAGTTCACTGCATGGCATTTTTGCTGTAGATAGCATTCGCTGTTTACAACTTTCGAGGACATAATATAGACCCGAAACATTGCTTATGTATAAAAGCCAGAAGTCAACAGAGAATGTGTATGGGTTGTTACTAATACACAAGGTGACTTGAAAATTTTCAGTTATGCTGATGTTGATGTTGAAATTTCTTTAGCCAATATTTTGGCTAAAGATTTAACTTTTGTTCCATTAAGGACAGCAGACCTTGCTAATACTATTTTGGACTTAAAACTGTTCACACGTAAAATTAACTTAACATTATTGTTTGGTCCTAATACTTGTTCTGATGGACAATTCAGAATTAGTAGTTCTTTTAATCCACCACTCCACCCTTTATTAGGTACTTTTGAGTGTATTTGTGAAATGGACATGAGGTCACTATTGTGTAAACAATGTAAATGTGACGAGATGTATAATTTAAATAAGGATGAACAAGATTTGATTTGTTCTTTACGTCATTCTAATGTAAGGGTCATGAAACCCGATAAAGGAGAAGGGCTGGTCTTTATGGATATGGGTGACTATCAGTCTAGGATGTTTAAAATACTGAATGTGGACACATATGAACCTGTGTCATTGAATGAAGTGAATGGTGATTATGCTGGAATTAAATCTCATATCAATGACTTGCTGATTGATTTCTGTATTGATATAAATTTGTATAATTATTTGAATATGCCTTCACCATTAATCCCAGTTATTTTTGGGATCCCCAAAATTCAGAACTTACATGACCCCACCCTTTATGATCAATAGTGGATGGAAGAAATTCCATCACTTATGCTTGTGCAAAATTTGTAGATAGTAAGCTGAAAATATTTCTCGAAAATGAACCCCAAATTTGTAAAGATTCATTGTCGTTTCTTGAAAAAATTAATGAGCTCGAATTTAAGGCCGAATATAATTTTCTAACCGTTGATGTCAGAGATCTATACACAGTCATCCCACATGAGTTGGGGATTCCATGGGTAACTGATTTTATTATTAACGGAAGGAGCAACCACTGATGACATCAGCCTAATAGGAGAATTATTAGATTTAATTTTGGCTAATAACTTCTTATATTTTGACAGCCAGTATTTCTTACAAAAAAGAGGGGTTGCTATGGGTTCAATATGTGGGACCAGTTTTGCTAACAATGTCATGGCCATGTGGGAACATGAGTTTTTATTTATGAACCCCATTATTAGAGAGAAGCTATTTTTTACAGCCATTACCTGCATATTTTTATCATCATAATGGGTAATGCTAATACAGGTTTAGAATTACTTGAATATTTTAATAATTCTACTGATTTTCTGGAATTTACTTTTGATTATAATTCTGATGTGATTTCATTTTTAGATATTGAATTAATGAAGGACAAGGCAATTTTTAGATATACCACGAAGATTTTTAGAAAAAGTACATATAAAAATTATTTTTTGCATTTTTCTAGCTGACATCCTTTTCACCAAAAATGTTCTGTTGTAAAATGCCAATTGGTCAGAGCAGCTAGGATGGTCAGTTTACAACAAGATTTTTTTAATGAGTGTGACAATTTAAGGGATATGTTTCTTAAATGCGGGTATCCATCTATTCTAGCTGATCAATTAATTAATGAAGTACAAAGTAAGAGATCTACTGGCTTCTTTAAACCAATTTTAAATCATGAGGGCTGGCTGGAAAGCCCTGGAAGGTGTGGTGACCACGGTGTTCAAGAGAGTAATTCATCGACAACTGGCATTAGTCTGTTTCATTATCCCTTTTAGTACTGATGCTATTTACCTTAAGGAAATTTTACATAAAAATTGGAACCTATTGTTGGATGATATCCTACGGTTGTTTTTAAGAAAGGTACCAATTTTAAAAATGTATTTGATTCTAAAAATTCATTTGATTCTAAGAAATTTCCTTTAATTAGATGCCCTGGAATGTATAACTGCAAAGCTTGCTCTTATTGTAAATATGTTGACACTGGCAATAATTTCATGGTCTGTAATACCAATTATGAGATCAAGGGTAGGTTTAACTGTAACTCTAAAGGCGTTGTTTATCTGGCTAAGTGCTTGTTCTGCAAAAGAACACAAATTTAAAGAACGGCTATATGAGCATATTTATAGTATTAATAAATTGCATGTTCATAATGCCCTAGCCAGACACATTATGACCTTCCCAGGACATCATTTTAAATTCAAAGTAATTGAGCAAGTTTTGTCTGATGGAAGAGGGGATCCTTGGACTCTCAAACTGGAATGCTGTGAACTTAAGTGGCAAACTTTGCGACACCCATGCAGATGGACAATAGAGGTACAACTGCTGAATCCTACATAAATGTACTTTATAAGCACTTACATGAGTGCATGGATCGTGCTATCCCTAACAGAACCAATATGCTATTCTCCAAAAAAATGAAGCCAATTTGGTAGTCCCCTGCCATAAACAAACTCTACAACAGAAGAAAGAAACTATTGCAAAAAAGAGTAAAATCCCATGATTGGAGTAACTCCCCAGTCAGCCTCAGTAAGAAGCTGAGATCCCTCATAAAATCCTCCAAAGCTAGTTACAAAAACAAAATTGTCACTGATTCTAAAGACAACCACAAAGCATTCTATAGCTATGTCAAGCATTTCAATGGCAACACTCAGATCTGCTCTGAGTTACAGCACAATGGCACTAAATATACAGAACCAACTGATATTGCCAACATCCTGGCAGATAGGCTCAGTGCTAACTTTACCACCCTCTCACCCCTAAAAGGACCCATCTCTATACCAGAAGAATGCAAAGTTCCTGTAATCACAACTGCACAGGTAAAAACCACACTCTCCAAAGCCAAGAACGCAGCATCCATGGGACCTGACAATATCCCAGGCTGCATTCTACACAAACTACAGAGTGATCTGGCACCCCGCCTAAGTACATTGTTTAATTATAGCCTCACCTCAGGTTTTGTGCCCACTGAATGGCACACAGTGACAGTTATCCCTCTCCACAAAGGGAGAGCCACCATGGACCCTGGGAACTACCGCCCCATTAGCCTGATGAGCCTGGTCTGCAAGGCCATGGAATGTATCATCATGGAACTTATAAACAAAGATATTGGTAATGTCCAAACTCTGGACCCTACCCAGTTCAGGTTTGTAAAAGGCAGATCATGTCTCCTAAACCTGTTAGACTTCTTTGAAGCAGTCACCAAAGCTGTAGATGAGGGTAAGGTGGTTCACACAGCCTAGCTAGATCTTGCCAAGGCTTTCGACACCATCCCCCACTCTGGAATTATAGATAAACTCACTAAACTAGGTATAAATCCCTATGTCACAAGATGGGTTGCCAACTGGCTCACTGACAGAATCCACACTGTAAAAGTAGCAGACTCCAAATTTGACTTCAGACCAGTGACATGTGGAGTACCACAGGGTTCAGTCCTGGGTCCTCTCATGTTTGGTATCTACTTCTCTGAAGTACAGGCTAACACAGAAGGTCTTTGGCTAACAAAGTTCGCAGATGACTGCAAACTAGGAGCCATAATCAAAACCCCTAATGATGTGGACATCCTACAAAAGGAACTCACTGAGACAGATGCCCATGCTCTCAAGCACAATGCCAAAAAGTGCATTGTCAAACCCTTTGGTAAAAACTCTGTACCCATGGACTACCACATAGGCAGTAGTCTACTTAACACCAAAAGTGTGATAAGAGACCTTTGGACACAGGTGGACAGTAGTCTCTCCTTTGATAATCACATCGCCACAGTAGTCAGGAAATCCTTCTACATGGCACACCTCATCACAAAAGGTTTCTCATCCAGGAAAAAAGAGGTCATTGTTCCCCTCTACTCGTCACGCATTAAATCCATTATAGAGTACAATGCCCCTTTTGGTATGTACCTCACAAGACATCTACAACAACTGGAATGGCTGCAGAAATACCTCACAAAGAGGACTACCGGCCTCAAACAGATGCCCTACGCAGACCATCTCAAAAAACTCCAGCTTTACTCTGTCGTATATCGCCTACTCAGAGGCGATCTCTGCCTAACATACAAAGCTATGTCAAACCCAGAGCTGTTGGACATGCTCCACTTAAAGAAATCCCAATCCCTCCGAGCTACATGCTCTAGGGACCTAAACCTGGTCACTACAATAAACAGAACGTGCTGGGGGGATATATTCCTGTCCCAGAGACTCCCCATACTCTGGAACAAACTACCTATCTATATCAGACAAAGCTCCTCATTAGCACTCTTCAAGAAAAATCTTGATAACTGGATGGGAAATATGAAATTCACCCCGGGGATCACTTCTGTGGCTCTGCTCGACAGTGACACAGGAAAATAATTTTCTTGGATGGCGAAAGGCAGGGTACCTTTTTGGCTAGGCTTATATAGGCCCTAGGGCCAATAGCCTAGTACCTACCTATGAACCTATGAAGATCGATTAAATGTGTATAGCTTACTTGGGTTGAATGATACATGCTCAATACAGTACTTATTAAAACTGAATGCACTGGATAGGTAACATTTTTGGTTTTAAGTGTTTATATATGATGTTTTTTTATGGTTGTATTTCAATGCAATGTGTTTTCTGTTCAATCATACTATATGGCTGCCAGGTATTTTATGAATGGACTGTTTATTTAGTTGTAGTTCACTCTTTGAACCACAAGATGGTGGTGTTTCTAAAGATTTGTTTCAGTGATGTAATTTCTTTTTGGGACACATGATTTAATGGAGAGTTATTTAAACTGTGTCCTTAGCTGTGTTCTTGTTGTCTGAAGAAGTTTGTTTTAATAAATATGGACGAAAGCGCTTACAACATTTAAAATTTAGTGTCTGATTCTTGATTTACTCTTCTGGTTCTTCCTAGTACTTACATTGCTTATGTATACATTTTTCTAATATTTTTGACAGGGGAGATAAAATGGCAATTCATCTAGAGTTTAAAATATCTGTAATTGATTCCACCCTTGGTGCAGTGGAATAATTAATGATTTTTTCCAGAGAGAGACAGGGACTTTATTTTCAGATATGGATTGATTTAACAGAACTGAAACATGGAAATGCAATAGTCTCAGCCACTATTTTAAAATATTCACCATGTAGGTTGTCTGGGGCAGTTGTTATAGGCTTTAATTTTTTGAGGTATTTTCTCATGATATATGTGGAAGCAGGTTGGAAGGTGAAATGTTAAAAGAGGTTGTCTAAGAGCTGATGAAGAGGTCAAGGTTGCAAGCTGTTTTTTCTGTGGTACAGGATTTTATTCCCTCAGCACTCATTTGCCTCCTATGTGATCTTAAGCAAGTCACTTAACTAGTTGTTGCCTCTGGATCTCCTGTGAAAAGGGACTGTGTGTCCAGTGGGCCTACCTGGTTAACAAATAGGTTATTTGATTGAGTAAAGACTCTGTAGAAAGTTGATATTGAGTTGGTTATGGTTTCATTTTGTTTTTGCGTGTCTTGTGTTGACTGTGTAGCTTGTCCTGAATTTTATCAGTTTATTGATCGAGGCCCAGAACAGTTTTGGATTATTAGTGTGTTTGTTTTGATTGGTTGAGTAATAGGTTTTCTTATCTTTGATGATAAGTTGTTTTGTTATGTTTCTTAGTTGTCTATATGCAAGTAAAGTAGGTGCCATTTTATTTTTTTGTCCAGAATTTCCATACTTTGTCTTTGTTTCATGAGTTGTTTAGCTGCTAAGGATAGCAATATGGCAGGGTTGACTGACTTTGAACATTTTTATTCTGTGTGTGTTGGGGGGAGTGGTGATTAGAACACCTAGGAAGATGTCATTGAACTCAGAGGCAACATCTTCTATGGACAGAGTCTTTAGTGAGTCCCAATTAAAGGGATGTAGTATATTAATAAAAGTGTCTTCTTGAAATTAAGCAATTCTTGCCAGGCTGTAATGATGTGTTTTGGAGCTACTGTTTAGTACCTTAAGGTACAGATTGTTAAGTGATCACTTAGGCTGTCTGACAGAGTTCCATTGGTTGATATTTTATCAAACAATCAATGTACTGAATTTCATTCATATGCCCCATTCATTTGTATCCATTTACTGTACACTACCAAAAATCCATAAATCTCTGGTGGAACCTCCTTTGAGGCCCATTTTGTCTGAAAGAGGATGGATTACAGAACCTCTCTCAAAATACCTGTAACAGAAATGAAAAAAGTATTTTGATGAAGTCTGTTAGTTATATAAGAGATAGTATGGATTTTTTGAAACGTTTGTATGATTGAACATTTAAGAATAACATTAATACATGCATGTTTGTTACAGTTGAGGTTGATTCCCTCTTCATGGTTATAATGAGTAGTTCAGGCTTAGAGAATGAAAGGGGCTATATATCTAGGAGTACGAATATGATTAACATAGAAATCTATACATTAATGTACTTTATTGGGACTGGTACTTAAAAATAATGTCTTCCTATATAAACAAGAATATTATTGGCAGAAACAAGGGCTAACCATGGGCACCACTGCTGCAAATTCATACACAAACATTTTCTTGCAATGTGGGATGACAAATTTGTTTTTTCCAATGCTAATATATTCAGAAAAAGAATTATTCTATAAGCAGTTTGTGGATAACATTTTTATGTTTTGGGATGAGAATGCAGAGGAACTGGATCAGTTTATAAACTATCTCACACAGACTCTGCAAGTTTTAAAGTCTAAACGTCTTGCTTATATACAGAAATTGATTTATTAGATATTAGGTTATCAAAATCATTGGATGGAAGCATTAACACAATAGTTTATAACAAAGATGTTAAGAAAAACACTTTTTACATAGAACTAGTACGCATCCACCTTTTATGTGTTCCAGTATATCCATCCATCCATATCTAAAGATCAAATGATATGTCATGCTAGGTTAAATACTTACAATAATGTATTGAGAAAACAGTTGGATAATGTTGTTACATACTTCCAAAATAGAGGTTATGTTATACATAACCTAGAACAACAACAGAAACATATAATATTTTTTTGTCCCCATGGTCATCATTGTTACCGGCCTGGCACCCAGCAGCCAAAGTCCATGCTGGGGCTTCCAGCTACTTCCAACCCCCACCCTAACTCATTTTTTTTTTTGCTGGGGCCGGTCATGAATCCTGAGGGTGTCCTGGGGGCTCTGCTCATCTCTGCTTTAGTCTTGGGGGATTTTTTTTAAATGCCCTATCCACTTTTTGTTCCCCCACCCATCTTGCTCATTGTTTACATCCAAGGTCAACTTCCCTCTTTGGAACACACCCCCTTAAACAGTTTATCAATGAGCATCCTCCCACCCGAGATAGGCATACCTATCCTTTCCTTGCTGCTCCATTAGTCACCCGAGTCTCTAATCAAACCGGGGTTAGCTTGGCCATAGTCAGGGCTTTATCCATGTATACCACCAGAGCAGCCTGACAGAAACATATTTTTGAGAATCATCAAGACCCAGCTAGACTGGTATTTTATTGTATTAGTGGTAACACTTTAACCAGAAGCACTACTGATACAAATATAAAAAGACTGAGATACATTAATAAAATTCAAGATTTCATACAAAAACATTGGCATATCCTAGATGGTCCAGAAGGTTTGAAAAAGAATAACTGCATTGCATAGACATCTTGTTTTAGTTACAAAAAAACACATAATTTTAAAAAGACTGGGTTATAAAGAACAACAAAGTTTTAAATTTGCTTGTGTCTTTCGGCTTTTCCCGGTTAGGGGTCGCCACAGCGGAACTCCGGTTCGCTAATGATTGGTAGTTGATTTTTACATGCCGAGTTACCAGCCCTGATGCACAACCTTCAATGAAGGTACGCCCATTCACGCATATCTCCATGCAGAAGACGCTCTCCTGAGAATCGAACCGGACAGAGTCATACTGTGAGGCGACAACACTACCACAGCACCACCACCGCAGGTATAACAACAAAGTTTTAAATATAATGTTAATATTACTAGGAGTAAAGGTAGGTACCCCAGTGCTACTTATTCTTTTTGAAGGTATATTTATAAACAAAATAACTTTGAACATCCTTTTACCAAGAATTTGCATTTTTTAAACCAATATGTCAATTGTAACACAAAGAATGCTGTTTATATTGTTGTTTGTCAGATGTGTGACACATATTATATTGGAAAAACTAATCATAGACTAAGAGAATGTATTTGTAACTATATGTCAGAGATTGGGGGCATTGCAAACTAGTTCCCTATACAAGCATATCTCTGACAAAGGTCAGGAACATTGTTTTAAATCTGATGCACTCCAACTGATTTTAGAACCTGTTACAGGTGGTGATTATGTTACTATATAATAAATGGATTAGTACAGTGCATGCAGATGTTTATCCAGGCTTGAATGAGATGGGTAGCATAAAGCCAATATTAAAGTTAAAACAATATAATATTTTACAGATGTTATTATTGCTATATGTTTATATGTGTATATATATATATATATATATATATATATATATATATATATATATATATATATATATATATATATATGTATGTCTGGTTGGTGTGGTTATAAATTAGGTGAACTTGTTCAGATGTATATTATTTGTTGGATTTTCAGATCGTATGGTTGGCCAGTCTATAGGAGCATCACCAAACATAGTTTCATGGAGAATTTTTGAGGAAGTCCAGCAGAGAATATCTTTCAGTGTTTTAGTCTATTTACCTGGGGATATATATATAGATATATAAAATACCCATGGCTGGGATTATCTTGTAAGTGTTCAGTTTTAGCATGGTTAGTAGGATTTCTGAGTTACAGAGGGTTGACAGGATGTGGGGGAAAAGGAAGAAATCTAGTGTTTTTTTTTTTGTAGAAAATAAACCACGAAGAAACTTCTAGTATGGAGGGTGTGATGTTCACTTCCCGAATTATGTTATGCATTTAGTTCACTTAATAAAAATCGAACTGTAAAATAAGTACTACAATTTAAACAAATAGTAACACCACCAACGTTTTTGTTAACTCTGTCTGATATGATAATGATATGGCCTGGCTTGGCAATTTCTTCATTTTCCTTTCCAGGCAGAGCCAGGTTTCAGTGGTAACTAAGATGTCTGCAGTATCGAGTGCTATCCATACACGCTCTTCAGGGAGGTTGCTATACATAATTTGTAAGGTGGTTTGATATATACGAAGATCAGGGTGAGAATGTGGGTGAGGTGTTAGCGAGCTGATGGGGATATGCTCTGTGGTGCCTGTATGTGTTGACTTGGGCCTGGATTTAGGTGGATTTCACCACTAAACTTTATGGTTATGGAGGTATGATGGTATGGGTAGAGGCATTTTATGTTTAATACACAATTTGTGAATAAACGGCTGCTGGTTTGGATAACTTCACTTGAATAGTTGACTATATGAGTGATGATACAGATAGGGTGAGCCTGGGAGATGGGGTTCAGAATTATTATGTTTGCTGGTGAACAGTATAACAGTTTTGTTGAAACTGTGAGGGTAATAGATGTTGGCAGGATGTTAAATGGGTAAGTAGAAGAAGAGATACCAGTATAAGGATTTCATTGCCAACATACTGGCAGACAGGTTCAGTGCAAACCCCCCCCCCCCCGAAAGAGCAAATATCTATCCCAGCAGAGTACTGCCTCCCGAACATCTCAGATGCTCAGGTGAAAGCAGCCCTCTCCAAAGAAAAAAACACAGCATCAATGGGACCAGATGGTGTCCCTGGTTGCGTCGTGCATGAACTCCAAGAAGAGCTAAAACCTCACGTAAAGCTGCTGTTCAATCTCAGCCTTACCACAGGATATGTACCCAAAGAATGGTGTATAGCAACAGTGGTCCCACTCCACAAGGGTGGTGCCTCTACGGATCCTGGAAACTATCGCCCCATAAGCTTGACTAGCCTGGTCTGCAAAGCTATGGAGAGGATCATCATGGAACTCATAAACAAAGACATTGGGGACTTACAGACATTGGATCCCACCCAATTCGGCTTTGTTAAGGGCAGATCCTGCCTCTTGAACCTGGTAGACTTCTTTGAAAAAGTCACAAAGGCCATTGATGAAGGGAAGGTAGTCCACACAGCCTACTTGGACCTCGCAAAAGCCTTCGACACAATACCCCACTCGGGCATCATAGATAAGCTCTCCAGCTTAAATATAAACCCCTATGTCATAAGATGGGTTGCAAACTGGCTCAAAGACAGAACCCACATGGTCAGAATTGCTGGTGCCATGTCAGACTCGAAACCAGTTACAAGTGGAGTCCCACAAGGCTCAGTCCTAGGACCTCTCTTGTTCGGTATATACTTTTCTGAGGTACAGGCTAACACGGGAGGACTGTGGCTGACAAAGTTTGCAGATGACTGCAAACTGGGCGCCATAATCGACTCCCCAGCTGACATAAGCATCCTCCAAAAGGGTCTCACAGAGACGGATAACTGGTGCCAGCACCATGGCCTAAAGCTAAACGCTAAAAAGTGTATAGTCATACCCTTTGGCAAAAACAAAGTGCCCACAAATTACATAGGCGGCAATCCATTAAGCATGGAAGAAGTAATTAGGGACCTGGGGACCCAAGCTGATAGTAATCTCTCCTTTGATAACCACATTGCCAAAGTGGTTAGAAAGACCTTCTACATAGCCCACCTTATCATGAAAGGATTCACATCTCGATCAAAGGAGGTAATCGTGCCCCTCTATTCATCCCTCATCAGGCCCATAATAGAATACAATGCCCCATTTGGGATGTACCTTACCCTGCACCTGCAGCAACTGGAAAGACCCCAAAAGTACCTCACAAAGAGGATCAAGGGACTCAAACAGATGCCATATGCTGCTCGGCTAAAGAAACTCCAGCTCTACTCAGTTGCATACCACCTACTTAGAGGCAATCTATGCCTGACATATAAAGCTATGTCCAACCCGGAATTAATGGACATGCTCTACTTCAGAAAATCCAAATCCCTTAGAGCTACGTGATCAAGGGACCTGAACCTCAACACAGAAATAAACAGGACATGCTGGAGGGACAGATTCATAACCCAGAGGCTCTGCTCGCTCTGGAATAAAATCCTGGTCCATGTTAGGCAGAGCCCATCGCTGACTCTCTTCAAGAGGAATCTTGATGAGTGGATGGGAGATCATAGGTTTACCCCAGGGATTACCTCTGTGTCTCTACTAGACAGAGGCATAGTAAACAAACCTTAAAAAGGGCACAGTAAACTCAATTCAAGGGTGGCGAAAGCCAAGCACACGCTGGCTAGGCTTACAAATGCCCTAGGGCAGATAGCCTAGTATGAACCTATAAACCTATAGGAGAAACGTTTCTAAAAAATAAGAAATAGAGAGGTTTGAAAGGATAGAGGATGAGTTTGTAGTTAATAGAGGAAGTAGGAAGGGTTTATTTGGGAAAAGTAGAACTTATATATAGAGTAATAGATTAAACGTACTGTTGGGGAGGGTTCTGAGTAGGAGTGGATATACTGCAAAGCAGTGTGGAATACAGGAAGGTTCTTAAAAAGGATGCTATTAACAAGTCCGGGAAATAACAGAAATGCTCCCAGAATAGCACTAGAAAGGCAAGGGAAGTGAAAAAAGCCTCTAAAGGTCCTAGAAAGGGAAGTAAATAGTTACGAAAACAAAACTGGAAAAGGTAATTAATTCACTTGAAAATGGAACTGATTGTATTAAGAAGTAATATAATATAAAATAAAATAAAATAAAAAACAGTACTTTAACACAAACCACTGAGAAATGTCCCTGCAAAGTGCACTCTGTATCATACAACCATTAATTGTGCAATACCCAGTGCTTTCACTGTTTCTGCCTTTTGCTTCTACTACTCCCGCTATTGTTAGAGCTCTGTACATATAATCCTGTCCCATTCAGCACTTCACATTTTGTCTTTGCACTGTATATCAGCCACTAACAGTACAATAATCTCCCACTGTGGTATAACCTCACATTATACTCACTTTCTGTACATAAAAGCATCTTCCACCCAGCACTTCATGCTCTAGCTACAATCTATGTATGTCATGCAGCTATTAATTGTGCAGCATTCAGTGCCTTCACTGATTCTTTTTTTCAACACCATGCATTCTTTCCTCAGCTTCTACCACAAAAAGTACTGAACTTTTTAAAATATATTTATTTAGCTATTTGAGTCTTACAATTTAAACAGCTGCTGTGTCTATTCATTTCCTGCCAATAATGCTAAACAGTTCATCATTTTGTCATATCTATTTTGTATGAGGTGTCAATAATTTCTTCTTTGTCATTCAGTTGCCCCCATTAGGGGTCGCCACAGCAGATCATCAGTCTACAGAACAATTGGCAGTGGAGTTTTTACGGTGTCGAGTTGCCAGCCCAGTGCACACCCTTCCTCAGAAGGCTCACACACACACACACACACACACACACACACACACACACACACACACACACACACACACACGCGCGCAAGCACTCACACCTAGTGTCAATTTAAAGTACCCAATCCACCTGCAGCATGTTTTTGGAATGTGGGAGGAAACCAGAGCACCTGGAGGAAATTCACATGATTGCAAGGAGGGCATGCAGACTCTGCACAGAAGGCATGCCAGCCGAGAATCGAACCAGAGAAATTCATTGTGTGAGGTGACAGTGCTAAACACTGCACAGCCAAGACCACCCAGGTGTCTTTATAATTCACACTGTTTCTAAAACCTTTTTTCATTTGGAGTTTTTTTCCTCTCTGTGACACTAAAACTGTTTTTTTTAGATCAACATTCCTAGTCAACAAAGGTAAATAAATAAATGCATTTTACTTGATGCAGAGCTGGTTAGCTAGTAGTCATCTGCTTCAGCCTAATTTATTTTTCTGTCTATTATTTTCTTGTGGTCCACTGTTTTATTTATATTGCCTATTAAACTTAGCCTTACTGTAAATCTTACTGGTTTGGGTTCTATATGTTATACCAGGATTACCCGTTTCATTCTTCTCCCAATTAGTCTTTCTCATCTGCATTGAATAATCTTCCATATTTTTACACAGTTTCATACGTTTCACAAACATAGGTCAGACAATGTAAGTAGTTCTCTGGCCAGTTCATATATATGCCTGAGATGGTCACTCAGAGCTTCAACCTCTGCCTATGTGTGAAACAGATTGTTAAGAGTTGTCCTTCTTACTTCTGGACCAACTCAACTATTTTGTTGTATGTCCAATGTGATTTAGTTTGTCATGTTCAGCAGTACAATAGGGCCTGTCTTCTGGGCTCAGGTAAGCCCCCAAATACCAATTCAAAGTACACCTGCAATAAGCCTGGAATTATTTTTATTTCATTGTGTGAGGTAAAACATGCTTTCACACTGAGGAAGAGGTAGATAGTAAATGTGTCTCTCACTCTACAGTCATTGTACACCCAAGCATCTCCATTCTTCTGTGCCCTAAACAAGGTATGATTTGCACTGGGGTCTCCTCATCAGCTCTGTGTTTCATCACCAAAACCATGTGGTGTTTGGTGACTTGAACATTTGGGTTAGTATGACAATCAGTGGCAGTTATAAAGAAATTCCTCCATATTAATTCCTCAAAATTTTCCTCAGCAATCCATAAAGTGGGACACATTTTTGACTTGATATTCCTACTAAAATATGAAGACCTCAAGCTTGGTGGGGTAGCCTGTCTTAATATCTGAGCACGTACTAGTCCACTTTGCACCTGAGTTACCCAGTCATAATTACCCTGATCCTGAGCTGCCTGAATGCCATAATATTTTGCTTCTTTCAGGGGATAGTGTGGATGATCTGGATGCTCTGGTAGTTAACTATAATAACCCCCTAGTGACAACTCTTGGATGGCTCCCCCAAGTCATGTATATACTGTCTAGCTTAAGGCTAGAAGACACGGCTTGATTTTGAACTGCTCTCCTTGCAGCAAGAAGGCTGAAGTTTGGAATGCCATTGGAGATGTGATAGTCTTTAGAGTGATATACTTTCTGAGTGAGAATTACACTCATTACCTACCTGAGATGTCTCATAATATGGTGGCATTCCTGTCCAGAAAAACCTCAGCAGTGGTTAGCAATACAGCTATGCTTTTCTGATTGGTGAGCAGTCTGTTCTACTTGGCCTGCCTAACCACTAAGAAGACATTTTTTTCATCAGCAGTAAGAAATAATTGACCGCCACTTTGTTGACAATGGTTCTGCTATAAGATCACCACCTGGCACCTGACATAATAGACATTTCTTAGGTCTTTGATTATGTTCATCTTTTTTATTGGTTTGTGTTAAGCATTCCAGAGTATGATGAGTTGATGATTGCAATTTTGCACTAGTACCATACAACCTGCAGACTGGTCCTTTGACCTGAATGTTCTGGTCTAGTTATTTATTAAATATAGGTGCCTTCCCTTAGTACTAGTGTTTTTTTTTCCTGTCTTGCAACCTCAAAAACATCTTTGGATTTCAATGTTCTTAATTATTTCCAACCCACCTCAAACCATCCTTTTCTTGGTAAGTTATCAAGAAAGTAGTTTTATATGCCGAAAGTAGTTCATGTGCAACTTGAATCACATCTTACAGTCAGTAGGCTGACAGACTCATACCTGTCAAATTTATACTTGTTCTTCTACTAAGACAACTCTTATTAGGGTTGTAAATGATTTCCTTAAGGCCAGACATCAGAGTTTTTATTCAGCATTTGAAATCACTGATCACACTAAAAGGGCAAATATCTATCCCAGCAGAGTGCTGCCCCCATAACATCTCAGATGCTCAGGTAAGAGCTGCCCTCTCCAAAGCAAAAAACACAGCATCAATGGGACCAGACGGTGTCCCGGGCTGCATCCTACATGAACTCCAAGAAGAGCTAAACCCAAACATAAAACTACTGTTCAATCTCAGCCTTACTACAGGATGTGTACCCAAAGAGTGGCGTACAGCAACAGTGGTCCCTCTCCACAAAGGTGGTGCCTCAACGGATCCTGGAAACTATCGCCCCATAAGCCTGACTAGCTTGGTCTGCAAAGCTATGGAAAGGATCATCATGGACCTCATAAATAAAGATATTGGGGATCTACAGACACTGGATCCTACCCAGTTTGGCTTTGTTAAGGGCAGATCCTGCCTCTTAAACCTGGTTGATTTCTTTGAAACAGTCACTAAGGCCATTGACGAGGGGAAGGTGGTCCACACAGCCTACCTGGACCTCGCAAAAACCTTCGATACAATACCCCACTCTGGCATTATAGATAAGCTCACCAGCTTAAATATAAACCCCTATGTCACTAGATGGGTTTCAAACTGGCTCAAGGACAGAACCCACATGGTTAGAATTACTGGAGTCATGTCAGACTCCAAACCAGTTACAAGTGGCGTCCCACAAGGCTCAGTCCTGGGACCTCTCTTGTTCGGTATATATTTCTTGGAGGTACAGGCCAACATGGAATGACTGTGGCTGACTAAGTTTGCAGATGACTGCAAACTGGGCGCCATAATCGACACTACAGCCGACACAAGCATCCTCCAAAAGGGCCTCATAGAAACAGACAACTGGTGCCAGAGCCATGGCCTCAAGCTAAATGCCAAAAAGTGTATAGTCACCCCCTTTGGCAAAAACAAAGTGCCCACAAATTACCACATAGGTGGTAATCTATTAAGTACAGAAGAAGTAATTATGGACCTGGGGACCCAAGTTGATAGCAATCTCTCATTTGACAACCATGTGGCCAAAGTGGTTAGAAAAACATTTTATATAGCCCACCTAATCATGAAGGGATTCACATCTAGATCAGGGGAGGTCATCGTGCCTCTTTACTCATCCCTCATCGTGCCCCTTTTGGGATGTACCTTACCAGACACCTGCAGCAACTGGAAAGACCCCAAAAGTACCTCACCAAGAGGATCAAAGGGCTCAAACAGATGCCATATGCTGCCCGGTTAAAGAAACTCCAGCTCTACTCAGTGGCATACCGCCTGCTCAGAGGCGATCTGTGCCTGATGTATAAAGCCATGTCCAACCCGGAATTAATGGACATGCTGCACCTCAGAAAATCCAAATCCCATCGAGCTACGCACTCGAGAGACTTGAACCTCAGCACTGAAATAAATAGGACATGCTGGAGGGACAGATTCATAACCCAGAGGCTCCCTTCACTCTGGAATAAAATCCCAGTCCAGGTTAGGCAGAGTTCCTCGTTGACTCTCTTCAAGAAGAATCTTGATGAGTGGATGGGAGATTGTAGGTTTACCCCAGGTATCACTTCTGTGTCACTGTTAGACAGAGGCACAGTATACTAACCTCGAAAAAGGGCATAGCAAAATTAATTTAAAATGGGTGGTGAAAGCCAAACACACTCTGGCTAGGCTTATAAATGCCCTAGGGCAGATAGCCTAGTATGAACCTATGAACCTATGAACAAAATCCTGGCTAACAACCAACTCATTCTTGACCCTAAAAAAACAAAACTCCTCTTTCTCCCTAAATCCCTCTATCACCTGAAATGATCTTTTTCCATCTCCTCACTAAATAATACTTTCATTTCCCCTGTAACTCATACTAAGCTCCTTGGTATGACCATAGATGATCGGCTCAAATTTGATTTATATGTACACCACTGTAGTAAGAAAACCCACCAAAAGCTTGTTTTTTTTTGTATAGAAATAAAAGGTTCCTTACCCCTGACGCTGGAGTCTCACTCGCCCACTCCTACCTTCTTCCTAATCTCTTTTATGGCTCACAAATCCTAGCTAATCTACAGTCCTCTCTTCTTCCCAAATTAGAATTGACCTACAATAAAGTAGCCGGATTCGCTGCTAACCTGTCTTTTAAATCTCATCATTGTCTGGCACTGTGGGCACTTAACTGCTTAGAGTTTCCTAACCAACTTTTATTATCTCAACTTCAAGTAATTCATTCTATACTGAATAAACCCTATAAACCCTATAACTGCCTCAGTATCTCTTCACTTATCTCCCTTTACACCCCCACTAGATTTCTTAGAAGCTCTGATTAATACCTACTTCAATCTTATAAACCGAACAAATCTATTGGACATTATTTCTTTAGTGCTTCTCTTGCCTCACGTTAGAACAAACTTCCACTGCCCCTGAGAAATATCTCCAATGTTCACGAATTTAAGAAAACACTAAGATTGCAACTAAATAGTATCTGGTCCTGTCTCTGTAATCATCCAACTTGAACCTCTCCCCTACTTTACTTCTACTTTATTACCACTACTTTCCTTTTGTTTCTCTCTTAATGTTTCTATTTTTCTCCTTACTTTTACTTTTATTTTTAATTTTACTATTATTGCTGATATTGTTAAATTCCCTGTAAATATTTATATTGTACTGTAATTCATTTTATAATTACTGTTGTTATGTGGAGAATTTCTCCATGGGCCTCCACTGAAAAAGGGTTTGCCCAGTTGGACCATCCCAGTTAACTTCTTCTTCTTTTTCGGCTGTTCCCATTAGGGGTTGCCACAGCGGATCATCTGTTTCCCATGAATATCTTAACATCTTTAACTCTGCCACTTCCAGCTCTGACTCCTGCCTTTTTGTCAATGCCACCGTCTCCAACCCATACAACATATCTGGTCTCACTACCCTCTTGTAGACCTTCCATTTCACTCTTACTGGTACCCGTCTGTCACAAATCACTCCTGACACTCTTCTCCCACCCATTCCATCCTACCTGTACTCTCTTCTTTACCTCTTTTCCACACTCACCATCCCAGTTAACAAATGTCAGATAAATAAATATCCTGGTTGACTGTTTATATTCTTACTGGGATTTCATTGCCATGGTGTTTGACTGGTTTGCCTCCTGCCTGTTAGGCTTACCAAGAGGTTCGAACTTCGCTGATGTTCACCATCTGGAGTGTCAGGGGCCTCAGTCTTGGGTCCATTACTGTTTACTTTATTTATGCTGTCTTATTATAGGGAGGAACATATTATACAATTGCAATCCTGATGATACTCAGCTCCACTGATCTTTCCCTCAGTATCATACAATGAGAGTAAATTATCTGGTAAAGGATATGAAGACCATTCATTCCTTACTATCTACTAAATGGTTGAAATTAATACATGGAAGACTGAGGCCATGGTTGCACATGTTGCTTTCTGAGATTCGTCAGCATTTCTGTTACTACCTTTAATTCTCTGTGGTGGCAGTGATCTTGAGCGTGTATCAAATGTGTCTGATCTTGGTGTTATGTATTCAAGGTCCAGGAGATGGCCTTAGCAAAGTCATTTTGTTTTATTTGAGGAATATTTCTGAGATCAAGCACTTGATAGCTCTTTAGAACTTGTAAGCAAAACACCACACCTGAGGCCAATTTCCCACAGTGGTCCACAAAATAGACCAAATGTTCCAGTAATGATGAAATGTTTAATAACAGACAATGAATATACACAGGCAGTAGGTAAGCGCTTTTGTCTGTCTCAATGCAGACTTTATCAAAACCATAAGTGCTTATCTCCACACCCTTTTAAATAATCAACCCAATTAATGAAACAAAAGATTCTTAAAAAGATAAGACGTTAAAAACAACTTTTTGTCATAAAAATTTTAAAAACATGTACAACTAAAGTATCAAAGCCTTTTCAATTAAAATAGGTTTTAATGAAACATGTTCATTTATGCAAGGGGGCTGGCAAGCATTTAAACGGAGTTGCCACTTCAACTCAGCCTTCTCAATCTGGTTTGACCAGTTACCCCCCTGACATTTTTGACAACCACTTCTAAAATACCAACTTTGAAGCCAGAAAACACCGGGAAAGTGAGTGTGTGTTTGAAAAGGGCATAATTGTAATTCTGAGTACTAATAGCATGTAAGTGCTCATATATTCTCTTCCTAATTGCCCTCTGTGTCTTACCCATGTAGTACCCTTTGCATCCAGTGCAAACACTCAGATAATCCACACTAGGAGAGTTGCAATTACCCGCTGCTAATCTAACTTTCTGTGGCGGTATCCCCATCCACATCTCTGTTGCATTCACCATGTACCCACAGTAATTGCACCTTCCACATGGCCTCGTTCCTCTACTATCCTTGGTTTTAATGGGGTGTTCCAACAAAAATTTTAGATTACCTCCCACCTTGTGTGAAAAGGTGGGACCATGACTCAATGTGTTGGCAAGTTCATTGTTGCATTCTAAAATCACCCAGTTCTTATTTTAAACCTCTCTTACCCTTCTACCAAATGTTCCAAATTGGGTCACCATAGCTTGTGGGAATGCAACACTATCTACTGAGTTGTGAACCTCAGAGTAACCCTGTCTCAAGTTAAGGTTGTCCTCTTCATAACTTCTCTGTAGTCATTCATACTTTGACCTGTTATCATCTCAGCTACTTTAATGGCCCTACAGCTTATATAAAACTGTGTAGCAAACACCTTACTGGTACATTGCAAACATACAACTCCTGTGCTGCAAAAATTTATAGTGGCTTCTAATGCAATCCTATCCTGTTTTCAAAGTCTTGGCGTTAGTTTATTGCCCCTCATGACATGGGTCCCTCTTACCTCAAGAAACCTGTTGTTGCTTGCTGCCTACCTTTGTTGCTTAGCCTTGTCTCCCTGGGGCTGCTTGCAGTTCTTTGGAATCTACTGCTTCAGTGAATTTGTAAGTGTTCCACTCTGACCTGCTTTAAGACGTTTCATGAATCCTATTTATTTGACTCCACTTACTCTGTTGACCAACGTCCAGCTTTACTTTTAACTGATTTGACCATATGGAGGTTTCCCTGCTGTATACTGCTTATGTACTTATGTACTTTTGTAGTTATTTGCCATGTTAATTGTTATTGTTTTATCTTAACTTGTAGTTGTTTTATCACTTACACTTTAATTATCCAAGTCCTTCAGACAAAACCAGATATAATAAGAATGAAGATGAAGATGAAAATGGTGGAGAGCATCCTAAAGACAAAAAAATGGGAACAGTATTGCAGAAAGAAGATTATCATACATCAGATGTTAACTGCTTCACCACAGCTACAGCCCCATCTCACCAAGAGTATTCCAGATGCTGTGCAAAAGACAAGCCTAAAACTGTGAATACTAGAACCTACTAAAAAAGAGCAATTTTTAGACTTTTAACCTCACATTTGAAAGGAGAGAGAGAGACAGAGAGGGTGACTTTCAATTCTGTATGAGAACAACCACTTACGAATGAGCATTCACCCAGCAGTAAGGTTCACACTTAACTTGACAGTACACTCAAGTCAAGAAAAGTGAGATTTTAGATTGCAGGAGAGCACACTTTAATAAAACAGGACAGTGCCTAATCAAGGCTCTAGAAAAACATAAATGAAGCTTGTCTGCATGAATAAAATGGATACATAAAAATTGCCATCACAGAAGAAAGAAGATGTATTTCTTCCTGACTTACATACATATTTGCTTAAAGAAAAAATTAAAAAAATCACTAAGGTTCTCAGCTGAGGTGACACCTGAGAGAGCAAAAGCATATAGAATTTAGAATATACAAGAAAACAAAGATGGAAAAATAAAGATACAGTAATAATTAAGGTACTGCTTGCATTTCTTTGGAATCTGATACCTGAGCATGTTACTTTGTCAGCTTCTTCAGCATTTCTGCTGCCACCTTTTGTTCTCTGTGGTAGCAATTATCTTGAGTGTGTATCAAATGTGCCTGATCTTGGTGTTATGTTATGGCTAACATTCAAGTTCCAGGAGATGGCCTTAGCAAAGTCAAAGAAAAACAGTAGGAAGTGAAAGGCCCAAAATGATGAAAGGATTCCATCAGTCATGAAAGAAGATAAAGCAAGTAAAGACACATGAAAGACAAAAGGACTTAAGAAAGTGGAAGGGGAGATAAGAAGAAAAGAGTTTTGGAAAGCAGAACTACAAAATAAATAATTCTTCTAACTATTTACAGAGGAGGGGGAAGATTTATTATATCAATTGTGTTGAAATTTATAAAACTTAGACTCACCTCAGACATTTCACAGTTTAAATGGTCCTTAAGTAACTTAAGGCAATGAGGTTTGATGGAATTCACCATCGAGTTGTAAGCAAGCTAAAGACAGAACTAGTAATAACTCTATGTAAACTTTTCAATAAATAATGAAAGGACAGTAAAGTTCCTAAGGAATAATGGCAACTGATGTCATTTTCTTATGTAAGAGTGAAGGTAGTCATTAGAAACTACTGGCCTGGACTTCAGTGGTAGATAAACCAATGAAATTGCTGATCAAGGAGAAAATATTGACGTACAGACAAGCCAATGGAGCACAGGATCCAAAGCAGCATGGCTTTACATCAGGATGGTTGCATCAAATAAATCTCGAAGAGCTCTTTTGTTGAATAGCACTGAATGTAAACCAAAACATGATTGTATTTACAGCTCTTTGACATGATTTTGTGCACCCATATTATGTACGACCCCATGTCCTTTCTGCTCCCTACTAAAAAGACTCCAGTCCATCTAGTAATTGGTTATACTCATTTCACTTTATCCCACAATTTTTTCTGTGTGTGCCCACTGGACTCCTTTCAGTAGCTTGACACCTTCTCAATGTATGGCCTCCAGAAATACCTTTAGCACCAAGGCCACAATGTCACAATGGTCTGATAAAGTATGAGCAGTGCATCCTTTCTTCGAGATACTATCCTCAGATGATATGTTCCAGAATATTCTTTAATAATGCCACTACCTTGTCATTTAGCTATGTCCGCAACCTCAAAGGCAATGCACAATTGTGTGCAGAGCTCATTGTAAATGGAGCCACCTATACTGAGCCAAAAGATATAGCAAAGCTACTGACCGATAAACTCAACTCCAACTTTATGCCTTTCTCCCCCTCAACCTTCCCTCATAAAACAGCAATAAATATAACTCCACCTGCTACCAATAGGGAACAGGTCCTTAATGCTCTCTCTAAGGCCAAGAACACTGACTGCATCAATGGGCCCAGACAATATCCCAGGATGTCTTCTAAATAGCATGAAACATGACCTATCAGGGCCTCTGGAATTGCTATTTAACTATAACCTCCAAACAGGCTTCACACCTCAGGAATGGAGAACAGCAACAGTCATCCCTCTGCACAAAAGCAGGCCACCTACAGATCCTAGAAACTATAGACCCATTAAGTCTCACTAGTCTTATATGTAAAGCCATGGAAAGAATTATCATGGAAATGATCAATAGTGAAATAGTAAACCTACAGACACTGAATCCAGTCTATTTTGGTTTCAACAAGGGCAGATCATGCCTACTCAGCCTGGTGGACTTCTTTGAGAAGGTCACCAAAGCAATGGATGAGGGCAAAATAGTTCACACTGCCTACCTTGACCTGGCAAGGTATTTGACACAATACCCCACTCAGGCATTTTTGACAAACTCAAGAGGTTAGGTACAAACTCATATGTCACCCACTGGACAGCCAACTGGCTCACAGACAGGACCTGGGAAGTCAGAAATGGGGAGTCTATCTCTACAAACAGGCCAGTCACAAGTGGAGTCCCTCAAATCAGTCCTTGGACCACTCCTTTTTGCCATTTACTTCTCTGAAGTCAAGGCCAATGTCAGTGGTCTCTGGCTGACTAAATTTGCAGGTGATTGCAAATTAGGAGCTATCATGGAATCCCACAATGACACAAATGTTCTCCAGGAGGGGCTGACACAGACAAACAACCAGAGTCAGTGCCATGGTTTGAAACTAAATGCCAAGAAATGCATAATAGTATACGTAGGGAAGTCATCCACCCCTGGTAACTATCATATTGAGAAAACACCCCTTAAAGTTGACCCAGTAGTCAGGGACTTAGGGACACACATAGATAACAATCTGGCCTTTAACCATCATGTGTCTACAGTTGTGAGGAAATCATTCTAGGTTGTGCAACTTATAAATAAAGGTATGGCATCTAAGTTGAAGGAAACCATTGTTCCACTGTATTCAGCATTAATCAGACCTATCACTGAGTACAATGCCCCCTTTGGTATGTAGCTAACCAGGCATATCCAACAACTGGAACGTCCACAGAGGTTCTTCACTAAAAGAATACAGGGCTTAAGTAAAATGTCCTATGAAGACTGCCTCAGGGCTCTGTCCCTGTATTCTGTCTCCTACAGGCTTTTGAGGGGAGATCTATGCCTGGCATACAGGGCATTGTTATTCCCACTCTGATGGATCTCCTGCATATCCACAAAACATACAGCCCCAGAATTATCTGTTCTAAACCTTGCCTGTGATATAAGTAGGACCTGCTGGAGAGAATATGTATCCCAGAGAGTACCCTGTCCCTGGAACAGGCTCCCCATCCATGTGAAGCATAGTTCATCCCTAACTCAATTCAAGTGCAACCTGGACAATTGGATGGGGAAGAGGAAATTCATCCCTGGTTTGGCACCTATGTCTCTAATGGTAACAGACAACCTCTAAATGGTTCATCTCCCAGAACCTAGCTTGTAAATGTTTCATCTCCCAAGCCCCTGCTTACACTTATCAAGGGTATCAGAACTTGTGAGAGATTTGGGATGCATGGCTAGGCTTAAAAAGGCCCTTGTGGTCATTAGCCTAGTAAACACCTATAAACCTCTTTTGTTCCTGTTGGTCTATTTCAGTGTGGCAGATGTATCTCAGTCCTTTTCTCTGATTTGTTGTCATCAGTTCTATTATCTGTCTGATAACTGTCTATCTTGACTTCAGCTGCCATCTTTCTTCCAACTGGCAAGCCTTTTCAAGGCATACATTAAATTCTTTCGAATACTTCAAAGTTTTAACTAGTCTGATCTTGTTCTCTTGTTTCCCCCATTTTGTCTAACATGAGAACAATGAACAGTACAGGACCCAAGACTTTATTCCTTATAATGCAACTGTCACCACAGCTTTCTGTGTACTACCATCTGTCTATTTGACAATCCCACTTATCAGTCTCTGTCTTACATCCACACACTGCTGTTTGCTTAGTTTGTTTGCAGGTACTGATGATGAAGAGAGACAAATGTCTTAGTAATGCCTGTGTTGCTCACTTCTACTGGGACTCCACTGATTAATTTCCTGTTAATGAAGTCTTAAAACTAAACCAGTTCAAATGACAGTTACTCCTAGAATTTAACCCATGTTAGCTGTCTTCCTGGAGAGTTCTGCCTCCTCACACAACAATCAAGTTTTCCCTCATTTGTTTCTCCATGTCTTCTCCGGCCACAAATTTTTGGTTAGAAGCCTGTAGCTTCCCAACGTTTTTCTGACCCATGCCCTCCCCTTGTATAACAGTACCACTCTTGTCATTTTCAATTTCTCTTGTATTTCTGTACTGGCCACTGATCTTTGGGAGATCTGAATCAATGTAGTAACAGTCAGGTGTGCTCCCCCAAACCCTACCTAATTATGTAGCAATGGTCTGGTGTGCCCCCCCCTCAATGTGATGTACATACGTTGTAACTGTCAGGTGTGCCCCCCCCTACAACCCTATGTAGAAATGTAGTAACATGTATGTGTAGGTCTAATACCAGTGGAGCACAGATGCACAGAGGTGGCCAAGGTAGCAGGATAGGTTGTAGCATCTGCACAATATGCAGGTATGTGTGTGTTAGGTTGGTGTGTGTCCCATATCGTGTGAGAGTGGTCGGTATGTATGCATATTGAGGCAAGCCATGTGGCCATTGCCCACTACCGCTGTTGACAGGGACAAGTCCTCACAACTGCAGTGCCATACACAATACCCATCAGTATAACACAAGCTAGCAGTAATCCATTGCAAATGTATGGTGGTAATATGTGTCACCATCTGAAAGACTGACATGGCATGGCTGTTGGTCTACATATACAAGCAGTACACAGGGGAAAGTACCCCAGACATACAGTGTATCTTGTGTCATTGTGAAATGGACACACCCTACACCCTTGGAAATGTACATACAGGTATGCATCACATTATTTGGTCCTGTAGTAGGGGATACTGGTGTTGTCTCCCCAAATACTCACAGATCACAAAGGAGATAGGACTGATGTACTGGGAAACAGCTGATGTACCTGCACATGCAAGCATAACTGGAATGCCCAATGCATATCTGTGTGTCAGATGCAAGTAGTATCCATAGCACACATGCACCCAGCTCATACAAACATCACCCACAGGCACCTCTCTGGTCATATCCCTGCTGTGGGGAAATGGTACAGTAAGACCCCATCTGTATATGGCAATAGCAGAAGACTGCAGCATGCAGTGCAGGTGTCCCATGCAGGTGTGTCCTTAGCAGTAGGTAGCACCCTGCCAGCATCCACACCACCTGAGCAAGATTGTTAGGAGGTATGGGCATGAACACCTATCACACCTACCCTGTCACCCCAGGGGAATATACTGTATGGTGGTCTGGGACTGTAGGACTGACAGAATGCAATGACTTGCCACATCTAGCATGCAGCAACACCTAATGCCCCACAGGCGTCTACCAAAGGCCTGTGTCTCACACATACTGCCAATGCATGTTATGTCACGGACACCCAAATAACAACATAACACACTCCAAATAAGCCATATGCAAGGCCATGTGGAAAAACCACAGTAACATGTCCACCTTGTCCCACTGCATGAACTGTGGACCAACACTAACACACACCTGTGATGGGGCGATACCCTTAGGGAAAGTATCAGAGAATGTATGCATAATGTACGGAAGAGGTTAGAATAACAGAGGGGGGCTGGGAGCATGGGCAGCATGGAATGTGCAGGGTCCAACACTAAGCTGTGTGTACACACTATCCCTGGCTGCAAACACATATATGGGTGGCTACACACCTCCCCGTACACCACAATAGGGTAAATGTCCTGACCCATGGCCCCTGCCCATGACTGACCTGTGCAAATCTGTACAGCTGTGAGGCACTGCCACAGGAAGATAAGCCCATACTGTCATGCTGATGGGTGTACACATATGGGATCCTCTGCCAGTACTGTACCAAGGTGCTGAAACAGATACACAACCCAGCACCAAGTGTCTGCAGCTCCCCCACCAGAATGGCATAACTTATCATGAATACGTAGGTGTCTGCCCCCAATACCAGACACAGCCGCAGTCACCCTTGTCCCCTAAGACATCACTGTGAGCAAGAATGTCCACCTGACAGTACATGAGGGCAGAAAACATCACTGTGTATAACAGCACATGTCTGAATATCCCTGCTAACAGCAGTACCATGCAGCTGAAGCAGCACAGACACAATCACCTACAGTACACAATATCTCCTGCCCAGTTTGTCCCCATATTTCCAAATGATCAACAGATACCCTGCAGAAACAGTATGCTACCTGTAGGTGTAGAACACAAAGGTCTGCACTGCAGTACAAAATACCTGGACTCGATTCACACATTCAATGCAGACGGGCATACTGGGCATGCTCACACACTTAAACAAATGAAGGCCATGTCTGCAAACACCAGTGGATCAGACATACCTGACAGTCACAGATGTTAGTGCAGACACTCCTCAGTATGCACCACTCATGCTATGCACACACAGTAGATAGGAATACAGACATATATCTAAGGACAACACGCTATAACAAGCCAAAGGTAGACATACATAGATGTGTGGAAGAGGGTGGCTGTGACAAGGAGCCATCCAGGTCTTTCCCACCCAGCACACAGCCAAAGGACAACAACCACATGAGGTTCAGATGTCACTCACTGTAGATACTAGCCACCAGTATCTGTCAGCATTACAGAATATGTGGTGCAAGTGCTAGCTGTGCAACATGACTGTACAAGGAAGTAGTCATCTAGCAGCTGTATACATGTACCTGTGAAATATGACCCTGTGTGTGCCTGCATGTGGTGTGTTAACCTCTAGATGAATGGGTTATGGCCCATGCACACACACTTCCCTCCCCATAGCCCTACTATGACAAGCCAGGTCATCCACTGTGAAATACACCTTTGGGAGAGTTGTAGCCCAGTAATCTCCGTAGCACGTCCTATAACTGTGTACTGCTGTAGTGTGATAAACAAGTTAGGTAGGAGTTCCAATCCCAGACATGGCAACTGCATGTGTGTGTGTGTGTGTGTGTGTGTGTGTGTGTGTGTGTGTGTGTGTGTGTGTGTGTGTGTGTGTGTGTGTGTGTGTGTTTCTGTCTGTGTAGAGAGCAATGCTTTTTAGGGTAGTCATACTCCATACAATGCAAATGCTCTACTTTGGTAAGGCTACTGATGTCATCCACCTAGAAATATACCTCTGGGAAGGTTGCAGCCCAGTAATCTCCATAGCACATCCCATAACTGCGCACTGCTGTAGTGTGATGCAATAGTTAGGTAGGAGTTATAATCCCAGACTTTGCAAGCGTGTGTGTGTGTGTGTGTGTGTGTGTGTGTGTGTGTGTGTGTGTGTATGTGTATGTGTCTGTCTGTGTAGAGAGCAATTCCTTTTAGGCTACTCACACTCCCTACAATTCAAATGCCCTACTTAGTCAAGGCTGCTGATGTCATCCACCTAGAAATACACCTCTGGGAAGGTTGTAGTCCAGTAATCTCCGTAGCACATCCCATATCTGCATACTGTTGTAATGTGATAAAACAGTTAGGTAGGAGTTCTAATCCCAAACTTGGCAAGTGTGTGTGTGCATCTGTCCCTGTCGGTGTAGAGAGCAATTTCTTTTAGGCTACTCACACTCCTTACAATTCAATTGCCCTACTTTGGCAAGGCTGCTTATGTCATCCATCTAGAAATACACCTCTGGGAAGGTTGTAGCTCAGTAATTTCCCTAGCGTGTCCCATAACTGCGTACTGCTGTCGAGTGATAAATAATTAGGTAGGAGTTCAAATCCCAGACTTGGCAAGTGTGTGTGTGTGTGTGTGTGTGTGTGTGTGTGTGTGTGTGTGTGTGTGTGTGTCTGTCTGTCCCTGTCTGTGTAGAGAGCGATTCCTTTTAGGCTACTCACACTGCCTACAATTCAAATGCCCTACTTTGGCAAGGCTGCTGATGTCATCCACCTAGAAATACACCTCTGGGAAGGTTGCAGCACAGTAATCTCTGTAGCGCATTCCATAATTGCACACAGCTGTAGTGTGATAAAATAGGTAGGAGTTCTAATCCCAGACTTGGCAATTTTGTGTGTGTGTGTGTGTGTGTGTGTGTGTGTGTGTGTGTGTGTGTGTGTGTGTGTGTCTGTGTGTGTGTGTAGAGAGAGCAAAGCATTTTAGACTAGTCACACTCAGTACAATTCAAATGCCCTACTTTGGCAATCCTGCTGATGTCATCCACCTAGAAATACACCTCTGGGAAGGTTGCAGCACAGTAATCTCTGTAGCGCATTCCATAATTGCACACAGCTGTAGTGTGATAAAATAGGTAGGAGTTCTAATCCCAGACTTGGCAATTTTGTGTGTGTGTGTGTGTGTGTGTGTGTGTGTGTGTGTGTGTGTGTGTGTGTGTGTGTGTGTGTGTCTGTGTGTGTGTGTAGAGAGAGCAAAGCATTTTAGACTAGTCACACTCAGTACAATTCAAATGCCCTACTTTGGCAATCCTGCTGATATCATTCACTGTGAAATACACCTTTGGGGAAGGAGTACTCCAGTAATCTCTGTGGTGTGTCCTATAAAAGCATAGTGCTGTAGTGTAATTCCAGCAATCCCTGTGGTGCGTCCTATAACAGCATTATGCTGTAGTGTGATATAGAACTCTAGTAGGGGTTCTATTTCCACACATGGCAGTTGTGGATGTTTTGTGTGTGTTTCTATGTCTGTGTAGGGAGCAATGCATTTTAGGCTAGTCACACTCAGTACAATTCAAATGCCCTACTTTGGCAATCTTGCCGATGTCATTCACTGTGAAATACACCTTTGGGGAAGGAGTACTCCAGTAATCTCTGTGGTGCGTCCTATAACAGCGTAGTGCTGTAGTGTAATATACTAGTTAGATAGGAGTTCTAATCCCAGACAGACAGGTCTGTGTCTGTGTTTGTCATACATATTCTGTGTGGAGGTGGTTGTGAGTGTGTAAAAACTGGACTCATTGTGGAGCGGGTTTTTCAAACTTCTTATATGGTGGGCCAAGTATATATCACAATGTCCACCATACAGGGATAACAGATGTAAAATAGCCGAGAGGCTAGGGTGCAAATCCATACCCCTAAATGTGACATCAATGCCAGCTGAACAATATTAGCAACCCTTGTATTACTCAGGGAACACTCTCAAACCATGTCTCATACACACACACACACACACACTTGCCTAGGCAACAGCCACTATGTTGGTAGTACCCTGCATATTGCCCACTGATAGTAACCATGGTGTGATTGCAGTGGGCTACAGAAGGCATGGCACCATATCCATCAGTCCAATAGGAATGCACTTGCTGACAGTGGACCTCCCCCATATTCCCCACTGGACACCTGCAACACCTGTGGTGCCATCAAATTTGAACCAGAAAGGACATACCATATCTGAAACACAAGCCCTGTATGGACAGATGCCACTGACACCAGGGAGCACCAGTATCATGCTATCAATGTAGGTGCAGGGTCAACCTGCTGTCCATTAACAGTTCCCGCCACATGAGGCCAGGACTGGCACATTTGATGATAATCTGTGTACACAACATGGGCTGGACACCCCAGGTACACTTTCACATGTCACTGTACATGCATGTGGGACGTGTGCACATCCCAGGCACTGTCCATTTCATGGACTAAGGAACACATACATGGCAAGCAATGCACAGCATAGGCCACATGCAATAGTCACCCAGGCGACTGGATGGTGAATATAATACCCACCTGTGTGGGTAACTCCAGACACTACACCCCTGAGCCACATTGCAGACCATTGTTATGTGGCCTGATGCCAAGGTATACCCATCACCTAGTCTTGTATAGCTGTCTGGCACCATCGACCACAACACTCCTGTGAAGCAGTGCACACACGCATGTCAGTACTGGCACTCATGTCTTTGTGTGTGGTGTATGATGCATATGACCACATTCACAATCACTACAACCCCCATTGGCATACTGAAGCATGCTGGCTGATGTCAGACACCTCCACGTACCCTTTGCACATATAACCACCATATGACCCCTGTGGTGCATGTGACACCTGCACAGTACTGTGTTGTGGCAATTCCACTACTGATGAGTTGTACTCCTGGCCCTGCCAAGAGTGTCAATGTGTGTGCATCCCTGTGAAAGTGTGGCTGTGTTGACACTGACACCTGTTCATCCAGGCAGGTACATGTACTACACCTACCACATAGCTACCATATCCCTGTTGCAGATGTCACTCACCATACATGTTCTGAGGGCTCCCCAACATGTAACCTATGTGGCGCATCCAATAACTGCATGGACATGTGATAGCACTACATAGTCGTCAGGGGGTTGATACCCTGTACTGGTAGGTGTGTGACACACACATGCTTAAGTTTTACTCTCCCACCCCTCCCTGGCTTTTCTGTTCCTCTGTCTACCTCTCACACTCCCTCTCTGGTGGATGTGGAGACTTACACCTGCATTGCTTAGGCATGTGCATTGTAAGTGATGCTCAGGATCAGCTGATGGCTTCTGCATGAATTACAGCCCTCCTCTAGCTGATTGCATGTGGAACAGCTGTGGTAACATTCCCATAGCCAATTGCATGGAAACACACACCAATATCTAGGAACATCATGTTGGTGTTGAGCCTTTCATTCACTGTGAGGAGGAACTCAATCTGTTGTATGGCAAACAGCATCTCAGATGGATTGAGGATTTACCTCTAACAACATACACTGTGGAAACAGGCCAACACACAGGAGGGGGATGTTCTTGACCTGACTACAGACTGTAAGTGCTGCTATACTGCATTTGGAGTAATGTTGGTTTAACAGGGTGTGTGTGGATATGGCTATCCTACATGTTTTCATATCTGCCATGTCTGTGCTATGTTTATGAGGGAACACCCATCTGTAGGGTCATCTGCAGACTGCCCTGTGTGTGGTGCCTTTTGTTTCAGGTGTTACCCACAGAGCACCAATCTGTGAACTGCAGGAGATACTGTGAGGATTGCAGTCTGTAGATGGTGACAGCCATGAAAGTTACTGACTTCATATCCCTCATAGGACATATGTTGCAACAAACCCTGTTACAACAGTAAATGTATGAGGTTATCACAGCAACATGTCAATATTGGCCCTGTGTATGTGCCTCCAGCCACAACCCTGTTAACCTTTGTATATATGTCATGCAGTAAGGGGCGCATATGTGCTGTACACCATAATTAGTGACATCATATCTGATAACAAGCCAGTGTGATATCAGACAGCTACACATGTTATGTATAGTAGGGGTTATATTTGATGACATAACCTGGACATTCTGTGGTTGTGTGTACAGTACTGAGGTCTGTGTGCATATGGTGATTGTCGGCAGTGTGTGTGTATTGTTAATATGTACCTTGGCCTGTGTACAGACTGTGGTAGATGTCATTGTTCTTGGTCCTGTTCTATCTGATGATACATGCTGCTCCACTGTATGTTACCCTATCGGCTGACATGTTTGTAGGGCCATACACGCACATGTCCCATACCACAGACAGGCATTGGAGCACACTGTGTAGCGGCCCAGTATATGTAGGGTTAGTGTGTGAGTGGCATATATAAGGTTGGTGTTGAACAGATAGTCCATATACTGTAATAATACACTAGCATACCATATGTGGCTGTGTTCACATTGGTTGTGGTTATGCACTTTCACACAGGTGTATGTTACTATGTGCTGTGGCATGCCTGTAGAGTCTGATATATATGCAGGTACATGTGCATTCCCCCATAGGAAATGTAGGTCAGTGTTGAGCCGGTCTGCCTGTAGCCTGCACAGTGCTTTGTTACATGTCTAGCAGCTTAGTATACTTACCCAGTGAGATGTAATGTCCAGATACTTGCCAGATGTACTGCTGCTGGGCCACCATAACAGTCATGTATGTCAGACAGAGCAGTGGGATGCTGTACAGATGTATGTCAATATCTAGGAGTAGTATGTGGCCATGGCACCTCTGTACCAGTGGTTATGTGGTAGGACAGGCAGTGATGTGTGAATGCATAACCTATGGGGGCACATGTATACCAGTAGTTACGTGTTATACCCATCTACATGGCTGTTAACATCCACATTGTCAGGACTGGTCCACATGTCTTGCACTAAGGGGTTATGTGTATACCTCTGGACTCTCCAGAGTGTGTCAGACTGTCCACATACATTGACCATTATCTCTGCTGTAGTCCACAGGAGCATTACGTGCTAGCAGTGGTACTGTACTATGATGTCCTTAGGATGTCTGTCAGTAGCCAATGGCACACATGTTAAAAGCAGATGTGACCTCCCACACACACCATGTCTGTGAAGACATTCCCTATTACAGTAGCAATAGTCTACAAATATACCTGCTATACATACTTGACATCCCCTTGCACTACGAAGTTGGGACTATAGGGGCTGAGGTAGGGCTACACTCCATGTTCAAGACATATGGTGAAGATATACGTACATATAATTATCCAGATATCTATACAGATATAGACATATACATATCGACATACATAGATGGATATGTATATGTACATAGCTATACAAATAACCACCCAGATATATACATATACAGAGCAATATATGTCTACACATATATACAGGTAGAGATACATATGCACATATACGTATGGATATCTACATATATATTGACAGTAGTAGGTATATCAGAATAGATATGTATGCACATATAGCTATTGATATCTACATATATACCAACATAACTAGGCATATCTGTACACATAGGATGTACATACATATATAGCTATATATATATATATATATATATATATATATATACATATATCTATATATATATATATATATATATATATATATATATATATATACATATAAAACATATATGTATATGGGAGCGCTACAGAATCCTGAAAGCCTAAAGTCCTGAAGACCATCAGGGGTGAGCTGCCTTAAGGTATATGGATGTACATTACCATACAATACACCTTGGCTAAATGCAGGCCTACTGCCACCTGCCATATAGACTGTTCTGTTTGTCAGTGTGCTTATCATGGTGTCAGTTGTGCCTTGTTATGTAACAGTTATACTCCATTGTGTCAACTGATGTCTTTACCCCCTAGGGATTGTCTACAGAGTGTAGATGGAGGCTGATGAACTATACATCTGTATCACTTACTGTTGATTGTTTGGTATCCTGTGTCCCAGTCTGTCTTTACTATTGTCCTACTTAATGGCCTTGGCCTGGACAGCAACATTTGTTAACTTATCTAGGCTACTGTATTAGTATAACTGTTTCACAGTTGCATTACTCAGTTTATATGGATGTCCGTGTCCCAACAGCTATACCACATGGCATATACAACTGTAATACTACTCAAATAAAGCTTTCCCATTTATGCAAACCTGTGTGTGGTGTTATATCCTTTGATTTCTCTGTGGGTATATATTGCAGGCAATGATTGTCATTTGTATGGGTGAATCATACAGTCTCCAGTCAGTAAGGTGGTAACTGTAGGAATAGTGCACACCAGTCCCCACCCCCAAGCC